>NC_142739.1:4065000-4317500 GCF_051943395.1 Hippocampus bargibanti
GGGCCACGACCGCCGCCCACCAGCCCAACCTGCACTCCTTGCTACTTTTAGTAATACAGTAAAGTCTCGTTATATCGATATTCAAGGGAGTCCGAAAAAATATCGATATAACCGGGACTATCGATATATCCGACCCTGTTTGCCTGTAATTTTCTCCGTGCGTGCATAGAAATAGTATCGATATAACCGGGACTATTGATATATCCGATATCGATATAACGAGACTTTACTGTAGTTTTTTGTCTGTATAAACATGTCTGGACAAATTTAAAAGCATGCCTATTATAAATCTTGAAGTTTATTTTCGAAAGCGAGCTGGACTGACTTGATGTGTGAGTGAGCTTGGGTAGGGTAATTAAAACAAGCTTCATCTCTTATATATATATATATATATGAACCAAATAAACTCATCCACTTCACTATGTTTAAAAATAATGTCACATGGAATTTTGATGCGGCGTTATCGTGCAATATTGCTTTTTCATTTTCCGCAAAGTCACACATGAAGAAACTAGCCAGCACATTGAATGGTCGATATTACAAGTGTCAATGGTGTGTCAGGAAAAAACTGCAACAGCTGAAACTGAAATAGAATGGGAGAGATAACCGTTAAACCTGGATTTAGGTGATTAATGTTCAGAATAGATTGAAAGAAGAGGATGTGTGCCAGTTATCACAGAGATCTTCAGACAGCTGAATACATGGGAAGAAAAACAATATTCAGCGTGGAGGAAAAAGCGGGCATTCTTGCATATACTTGTTTAAAACAACAACAAAAACAGCCACACCCATGCCATCCCAACTGTTCTTTGACCACCTCCCCCAACCATGAAGTCCCCCACCTGTCACCACTAACCAGGCATGTATGCTCTTTCAAACTAATTTCTCCTTCTGTTCCAAGACATGCTTGTAAATCCCTGAGGTCCAATCTCGACGTGGGGCACTGAGTGAATGTAGTTGTATTTTGGCCCTTGTGAAAAGACAAAAACGTCCGGTAACAGAGATACAAGTTGCAGTAAAATGACTCAACAGTATTTATTTTCGACTCAACACTTGAAACGTTCTTTTTTTCCCCTTCTAGTTTGCCTAATATTTGCTCTTGTATTTAACATGTGACATTTCTCAAGTGTAATGTTTTTGTTTTAATGATTTCAAATAGCTAGTGAAATTTTACATAAAATGCAAAAGCATTACATTGTTCTTTTTTCCTTCTAATTAACCTAATATTTCCTGTACTATTTAAAATGTGAAATTGCTCAAATGCAATGTTTTTTGTTTTAATGATTTGAAATACTTGGTCAAATTTAGATTTCATATGGTGCCTTGATCTAATCGTCATGTCTGCTTGTAATTGCAACTGTAAATAATTAACCCTCATTGTGATCACGGGGTGCGGACTTTGGTTTTGTGTTACAGATGCATGTTTGACACTGATAGGATTCCTATGGAACACACAGTGGCGAGCTGTTTTACAGCAGAATTGCAGACGGCAGCTTTCCAACAACCGTGCCCACCAAACTGGTTTTGTCATGTTTGCTAAGCACAATAAAGCTGTCCAAGTATCAGAGCCTGAATAACTCGCAGAGGCATTAAAATAAGTTAGTCAAAATATTATTTTAGCTCAGCCTTCTGAGAGGCGTTTCTCAAATCTGGTTTTCTTCGATACAAACTGATTTAGTAATGTGACTGCATGTTAAGAAGAAAAATGTTAAGATATACACAACAAGGAATGAAGTCACACAAATGGATGAGCATGGGTTTTGCACAGGTATTCATTCGGCATAGTGGCAGCTCTCTCTGTTGTGCAAACCTTCATCAGAATCAGAATCAGAATCATCTTTATTGCCAAGTATGTAGAACACACAAGGAATTTGTTTCCGGTAGAACACGCTGCACTAGTATCGTTGTCAAAAAAAACACTGCTAAGTGGCACTATACAGTTCCATTTTGCATCATGCCGTGCACTTGAGTAATATCAAACTATTTTGTTTCCTCATCCTCAAGACGACTTCATCGTGGATCCAGTGTGTTGCGTTGTACATATGAATATGAAAACCATCATCAATCCATATTCAATCCATCAATCTATTTTTTGCCACTTATCCGTGGTCGGCTCTGTGAGGGTAGTAGCTTCAGTAGGAAAGCCCGGACTTCCCTCTCCCAAGACACTCTTTCAGCTCTTCCTGGTGGATCCAAATGCGGTCCCTGGCCAGCTGGTGACATTATCTCTCCAGTGTGTCCTGGGTCGTCCCTGGGCTCTTCTGCCAGTGGGGCATGCCCAGAAAACTTCACTGGGGAGGGGTCCAGGTGGCATCCCAATCAGATGCCGAAGCCACCTCATCTGGCTCCTCTCTATGTGGAGGAGAAGTGGCTCAACGCTGAGCCCCTCCTGGATGACCAGGCTTCTCACCTTATCTCTAAGGGAGTGCTCGGACACCCTACGGAGAAAACTCATTTCGGCCGCTCATATCCGGGATCTCGTTCTCTCGTTGGCGAGCGACTGCATCCATGGGGCCCGGCCGGGTTCAGCCCGAAGAGGCAATGTGGGTCCCCCTTCTCAAGGGCTCACCACCCATGGGAGAGGCCAAAGGGGTTCAATGCAATGAGAGCGGGCCGGCAGTCAAAGGCGAGGAACCTGTTGATCCGATCCTCACGACAGAAGCTAGCTCTTGGGGAATGAATGTGAGAACATGAACTTTAATATTGTTCTATGACCAACGTGGACCGGCACCATGTAAAAGGTTAATGAGTAGAGCAGCCTCTGCTGTCCACTGCTACAGTGTGTGAATGAACCCGAATGAGTTGGTCCCATAAGGGTTGTTCAGTTTAGTACCGTCACAGAATAGTTTGGGGGTTATTGATATGATGGCAATATTTTAGTCTGTGGTGTAAACACAGTGATATCCTACCAGAATGAGACAGTGTCACTCACTGATTCATTCAGTAAAGTGGAATGTGGCACGTTAAACAAAGAAACACAACAGAAAAGATGTATCTTGTGGTTCTGCCTTTTTCCAATGCTGTTTTTTTTTTTTTTTTTTTACCTGCTCGTCCAATCAACAGACTGTGGATTGTCTCGCTAGCAGAATCAGCTATGCTAACTACCATACGTTGTTTATTTCACCAAAAGCTGTTCAAAGATGATCACTGAACAAAGCTCTTTGTATATGTGCAAAGTGAGCATGTCTGCCTTATTTGATGTGGCAGAGCCCATAAACCAATATAAGGTTATTGACTCAACTTCACAAAGTATCAACCTACAATTCAACAAAGTGCAAGTCTTTAATTCACACATTCACACACAAACTAATACAGTATAACTGAGAGATGGTTTGGTACCAAAAACAATGTGTTAATTTTATGTTTTCTGACGATATATGTTTACTTCCGCAAACTATAACCCAACGATGCATAAAGCATATTTTTGTATTTATCTTCACAATAACAGTGATACTACATTGATAGCTTAAAACACTAATGTGTTTTATTTCAAACTCTTAGTAGTGGTAGTACTGTACATCTATGTCTGGAGAGAAATTCCGTGTATATTTTTTGTGCCGTGGACAATTGAAGTTTATTCACGTCGTAATATACGTTGTGATTACTTGGCCTATCTCAGCTGTCTTTGGGCAGGAAGCAAGGTTGGCAACCCTGAACCGGTTTGCCAGTGAATCGCAGAAAAACATTTCAAAGTATGATATACGGATACATATTATTACTTGTTTTTATATTTATTTTCAGAAACAGATTCCACATTTAAGTGATACATATTTTTTGTAATAGATATATGGCAGCCCTGCAGTCGAGTGGTGTATACGTACAGAATGTGTATGTGTACACTGTATGTATGTATGTGTATGTTTATATTTTTCTGTTTAAGATACAAACATTCTACATTTGAAAAACATTCCTCTTAACGAAGGTAGCCAAATTCTTCCAGACGAACACATCTATTTGACAGCCTATATTTTTTGTTTATTTTGGTTTGGTGAAACTTGATCGATATTTCTCGGTAAGAGAGTAAGTATAGAAATATCAAACGAGACCATTTCTAAAAAAAGGAAAACTTGTCTTGCAATATTGTGCTGGTCTGGCAAAAATGTGGCAATGCAGCGAGAGGGAACTGATTCAGGTTTTACAGACTCTTAGTACCTTTCTAATGAGTTCTTTTAATGTACGTTGGATCTTTTTTATGTACTGTATCAAAACGGCATCGACCTCACTTCATTCAAATGAATGGAAACATTTGTCTAATTTTACTTTCAGCCTTGCTTAAGAGGTATTTGATGCTCTGACCTCTAGAGGGAGACATGCAATGCGTTTTGTTTTTATGCCAGTGCAAGCGCCCTCTGATGCCAGGTTGCGTCGCTATCCAAGCTAAATTGAAGCATTTTTACGACTGATAAAATGTCCAACCAGACAATTTGTGGCTTTCCGGGCCTCCGTAACTCAGATCTGATCTATTTAAAAATTCAGCTGTTGTGTGTAATCCAGTGGCTTGGTGAGTTAAATCCGTTTTTCATGTGAATTGCGAGACCGAATTTCACTCAGAAGTCTGGAAAGAGGTTGGAGTGTAAAATGGATAATAACGGGGCCTCCATTGTCAACAAATGGGTGCATTTGTTAAAACAACTTGGATCTTTGATATTATTGGTTGTTTGTAGGTGTCCCTAAAATATGTTTGATACTGCATCGGTAAAGTGTAAAAGTCATTGTTGCAATACATTTGCAAAGCAGTGCATGACAGCTGCCAACGCCAGTGTTTCTGTGGTGGTAACCATATTAACAGTGGTCATTTTGGCATTGTGATAAGGTAAATTGTGGAACAAATACAATCAGTGACATTCAGAAAAAACAAAACATCTTTTGGTGGCCCGAGCCATGTTGTGACGTCGGCGTCACATGTCTATTATGATACAAGAAGTTTGTATCATAATAAGTTAATATTGACCTTTCCTGGGCTTTATGCATCGTTGGGTTATAGTTTATTGAATGATTTAGTCCCACGCAAATGAGTGCAGCATGATTAAAAACAAGTAACATCAATGATATATTGACTGCATTTTAAAAAGCAAGAATGTGTTGATTTCCTTGTATTTCCATCCATACATTTTCCATACCGTTGGTACCATTAGGGTCGTGGGGGGTGCTGGAGCCTAGCTCAGCTCTCTTCGGGCAGGAGGCGGGGGACACCCTGAATTGTTTGCCAGCCAATCGCAGGGCACACAAGGAAGAACAGTCACTCTCACAATCACACCTAGGACAATTTAGAGTGGTTTTTGGAGTGTGGGAGGAAGCCGGAGGACCCGGAGAAAACCCAGGCGGGCCCGGGGAAAACATGCCCACCCTTTCTTCTTGTATTTATTTATCCAATTTGTATTGGCATGTTCAGGTTTTGTAAAACTTTTCCAACACACTTGGGTGTGTTTCAGTCACTCCTACTTTTATCAACATTCCTTTTCCATGGCTGAGGTGTGGTAGGCCAGATTATACACAATTATTTCCATGCTCACCGGAATAGATTGGTGAAGACATGCCATTATAGAAGAAATATGAGCCTTGCAATAACTGTAAAGTAATAAATTCATGCATGTGTTTAGGAGGCTTCAAACAAAAAAAAATCTCTTTGGAGAATTTAAGGGGCTCACCGTTACCAGAAGTCATCGTGGACTTTGCCTTCTTTTGTTTTTTTTGTTTTTTTTTTATGTGTTCAGGAATCAATATTACATATTGATTGTCTTTCCTATAATGGTGGCATCAATACAATGCATATTTACAGATTTATGGCTGCATATCCTTCATCTGTCTATTGGTTATTCTTTTGTTTCAGCACACATACATTTTAACCCAGGGGTGTCAAACTCATTTCGCATCGCAGGCCACATACGGCTTAGGGAGATGTCAAGTGGGCCGGACCATTAAAATTATACCATACTCTGCTAAAAATAGCAAAAATATCATGTATTTCCTTTGTTTTGGTGTAAAGAAGCACAAGAACATTAGGAAAATATTGACATTTAATGAACTATCCTTTTACAAAACATTTCATGAAACACCTCATATTTCCTTAGACAAATGTGCAATTTACTTTTATCATTCACAAATATGCATTGCAACAGATCCCACAGATTGTACAAAGGCACAAAACTTTAATTGGTACTGAAAAATATAGTAATGCACTTTAAGATTAAATGAGACTTTTAAAGACAGGGAATTTTTAAACCACTTACACATACGCATATAAAATCTAAATGTAATCCCCGCGTACACCTTACAAACTAAGGAGAGTGATTTTAAATGTGTAATGAAGAAAGTGTTCACCTTTCCTGTAAATCTGTAAACTTCATACATGAAACATACATACACATACAATACATACTGAAAATTTATGGAGTTGTATGAACAGTAGAATTCCATCACATAACTTTTGTTTTGAAGCTGCTGATTTACATTAAAGTGTGGTATGGCAGTCTGTGGGTTATGTTGCTGTTGCTGAGAAGTTTGTCAAACTGACGATGGTTCAGACCTCTGGACCGGATGAAATTTACAGTGCGAACAACCACCTCCATGACGTGGTCCATTTTCAGCGACTTGCAACAAAATGCCTCTTTCACCTGCTTTCTTTACGACCATGGATGACGCGCCGTCTGTAGCGAGGCTGACAGCGCGGGACCTGTCCACTCCAACTATGTCCAATACAGCAACGACAGAGCCGAAAATGTCCTCGGCTGTTGTGGTGTCCATCATTGGCACCAACTCAAGAAACTCTTCGGTAACAGTTAATGTCTCATCAACTCCTCGAATAAATATGGCCAGTTGGCCACGTCTGTGATGTCAGTGCTCTCGTCAATTGCCACGGAAAATGCAATAAATCATCTCTGCTATAGTATATCTTGTGAGGCTAATATGGGCAAAAGCCGCCTTCATCATGCATCGTTTAACAAAGTCACCGTCGAAATACGGCTTCAATGCTAATTATATATTTTGGCTAGCAATTAGGTAGTTGGCTTTTACCGCTGATTCATTGACTTCTCGGCTCCGGATGAAAGTTGACTGCTGTTTCCTCAGACCCGCCAGCATTCCGTTAATCTTTTCTCAGTTGTCCTTGCAACCCGTCATATTTTTCACTGTGATGAGTCTCGTAGTGGCATCGAATATTATATTCCTTCAATACCGAAACTTGTTGCAAACACACCAAGCACAAAGGTTTTACGTGCATCTCTGTAAATAAATAGGATGTGGTCCATTTTTCGTTGAAAAATCTACACTGCTTATCTCCTTTTCTCCGTTTAGATAACGACATTTTGGCTAATGAGGGTGTAGCGGAGAGGTAGAGACCGAGGTATTAACAACGTCGTAACAAGCAGCAGATGGCGCATTGACACCGTCTGCTGTTTTCAACTGTCTCAGTGATGCCACGTGTCTTCTACTCTGATGGAAAGAGTCCTCCCCTTAGCGGATAATCCATGAATTGCAGTAAATTAAAAATATTAATTCCATGTCTTTTATGCATGTTTCCACTTTCAAGTTATCCTGCGGGCCTGATCGAACCTCCTTGGGGGCCGGTTGCGGCCCACGGGCCGTATGTTTGACACCACTGTTTTAACCTAAAGGACAATGTTAAACAGCTAATATGATAAAATCACCATTATTCTGTGTGGTCAACCTCATATGTTATACAACCATGATCAGCAATAAGACTTCAGTGTTAAACTTCTGGTGTGTTTTCTATAACATTCCATTCAATTTCTCTGAAATCAAGAGACCAGTGTTGATCCTGTCGTGTATTCTGTTAAATGTTCCTGAATCTCAAAATATAATTATGAAGAATAAAATGCATGTAAATCATCAACAAAATTGTTATGCGGCATAATATGTGATGTAAGGAAAAATGTCCCCAAGCTCAGACTGCTTGTATAAGACCAGGGTGTTCCATCTGTTTTTAATGAAGCAGGATTGGGATAGTCAAGTAATAGGCATTCTGACACTTAAATGATATGTCTCCTTTGTGGGGAGAGAGAGGTTATGACAACAGTATTCCAAAGATGCCGTATTTTTTTCGGGGTCTCCTCAAAGAGTTTCCCCATGAGGAGCTCAACTTTTTTACTGGAACCTTGGGAGTATCAGAATTTCAAGGTTGACGGTCTCTTTGCATGCAGCTTCAGTTGCTCCAGTTTGTTGCCAAGGTACCCAGTCTGTGGAGATTACCAATGCTGGTCCAAACCTAGATAAATGGGAGTGTTGTGCCAAGAAAGGCATCCAGTGTAAAACCGGAGCCGTTCGAACATGACTTGCCGGGGTGACCCCTGATGTGAGACGCTTAAAGGCAAAATTCCACCCATCAAAGCCAACTCTGAGCTCTATTGGCAACGTCTTCTCACAAGCATTTCGTGGAATTAAATGTTAAAATTGGAGTACTCTTTTGTTCCTATTCGTATGCAAAGTGAGTACAGTAAAGTCTCGTTATATCGATATCGGATATATCGATAGTCCCGGTTATATCGATACTATTTCTATGCACGCACGGATAAAATTACATGCAAACAGGGTCGGATATATCGATAGTCTCGGTTATATCGATATTTTTTCAGACTCCCTTGAATATCGATATAACGAGACTTTACTGTACCTGTATGCACCAGAAATATTTTACGAAAATTGCTCAGAACACTATAACTGCCAGACTTTCAAAACAGTGAGAGGCACATTTTTTAGAATTAGGAGTTTGAGTCATGTTTAACATACTGGTAACTCTTTGAGACTGCCTAAAAGGCACTTCTGACAGTTTCAGCCAGTATTCTTCCCAACTGTTTCGTCCAACTGTTTTGTCATATTAGGTCAAACGTTAAGGTGTTTCTGCCTGCTGCAACACCACAATGCGTGATCAGGCACATAATCATCACGTTTCATGGTGATCCTTCTCATTAAAATATGCCAAAGCAATGCCGGACACAATGCGTCAAACATCTTAAATTCCTTTAAAAAGTAAATCCTGATTAGTTTTCCTTTTTTGGCTCCAAATTGCCCACCCATGAACCACTCCTGGATTCCTAAGCCTGCCTAGACATTCACTGGAACGACAAGGGTGTGTCTCTTGATCTGAAAAAAAAAAAAAACGTAGCTTAACATGAGCTAACAAACCCACACCCATGCAGACTCAGAGTGACACATTCTGCGCCTTCATGTCCTTACAGGTTGGGTTTAATACTTTGCACGTCAGAAAAATGGCTTTGTTTGCCTCAGACGTCGGTGTCAGAAAAGGTGGGGAAATCTTAATGTAGAGTTAGTTCACTGATGAAAGATAAACGTCAGACCTTCCAGTCCAGCTGCCCAAAGCAGATAGAGAACTGTTTTATTCACAAGACAGAAAACAGAAACACTTCATGTCTTCACTTTTGAGCACTCTCCATTATTGTAATTATCATACAATGACTGATAATTGTGAACAGAGAGCTTTGTCTTTTGGACACACTCATTGATTCACCAGTGCGTCAAATGGCCACATTGTATGACCAACTTCTGGCAAGGAAAATTGTTCAATGTAAATTTTTGTATTTTATTTTATTATTTTGCCTCGGTGTATCAGTGGCTGGTATCAGGACTCTTCAAAGGCAAAATCACTTCTCAGCAGCTCAATTTTGTTCAATTAAAAAAAAACAAGCCAAACTTAATTTGATGAAGTAATAAAATGATTATCATTCCTTTTCGAAAATATAATGAAGGCGTGTCCATCAGCCCACAGGGTCACTTCAACAGTGGTTTACCAGTTGTCTGTGGTCACCAATCCCCAATTGTCTGAAGAATGTTAAGCAAAAGTCATGATGAACCCAGTGGAAGTGTGCATGGGTGTGGGTGTGTGAGCGTGTTTACGCAGTGAGTGAACTTGATGTGTTCTTTCATATTGAAAAAAAAAATACAGTTAACCCCCACATATTTACTGTTTGGCATCGACCAATTTGCCTATCTGTGGATTTTGTTATTGTTTTACGAAAATTAAAGACAGGTTTTACTTCAGCACCAATTAGTGTAATGTAATTGTTAAGTTTAAGTCATACATAGTGTTTTTTGAGGGGCCCTTGAGGGGAGCCCTTTTACCGTCAAAACTGAAAGTGAAAGTACCTTTTTTTCTTCACGCCCAACACAATTAAGCCACTAACAGCCTGTCTAGTCTAACATGCCTTTGAATTTTTTCTGTATTCCTGATAATGTATTATCATGTTCAAATGCCAAACGCTAAATTAAATTCAGTTCAGTTCATCCTGGTATATTATTTAAAATGCTATGCTGGTTGATGAACCTCATGTGAAGGTGGTTTGAATGTGTTGACTTATTTATCCAGTGAATGCGTAGTTTCATGATTGTCTACATTATGATGTTTTATTATCTTTATTTTTACTGCTTTGCTGACATTTTGTGATCTATATATGTAATTACAAACCCATTTTAAGGAGTCCTTTGTTCTGGTCATGGCTTGGTCCTTATTTCCTTATTGCCTGCAATGAGCAGGGGTTATCTTTATCCAACATGCTGCTTAATGCTTTGTAAATCAGATAGAGGGTGTGTGTGATATTTTTCGAAAATGGGACAATTAAGCGATAGTAAATGCTTGTTACCACACTTCTCCCGCCTCTCTCCTCTTCTGGCTTAGGGTGTGTTTCAAGCCCTACCCACAATATCCTCCACTAAATACACACTTGGAACGACACATAGGAAGAAAGGCCTGGACTTTATAGCCCAAAGGCATCATTCACTGTGAAAGGGACTGAGCAAGTGGAGAAAAGGGAAAGGAAAAACACACCCGAGGGATAAAGAAAGGGAAAATTGAACACTGTCAGGGAGTTGGGAGGTTCAGAAGCAAGAGGGAAGAATTTGGTAAAATTTTCATTTATTGAGAGAGCCAGGGCCACGCAACTGCTGGAACGAACCAAGGGCAGATTGATTTAAGATCAAGAACATATTGGCAACTAATCGCCGATGGTCTTTTGAAAGTAGGACTATCATCCATGTGAAACAGACGTGACTTACAATGGCCTCGTCACATCAGCGATACAGGAATTATTCATCTGACAGCACAGGCAGGGAGAGGATGCCATCGGATGAAATCTATTACCAAGGGATGTTGAAGACTATGGACACCAGGAAAGGTAGCAGTAATTTGAAAGAACTATAAGTTGTTACCCTACTATGTGCTGGTCAGGGAAATGTTGTTATGTAGTATCCGTCCATTTTTATTTTTTGCTCGCTTGACCTGTCACCTGTTAAATGATCATCTCCAAATAAAATAGTATGTCATTTATGTGGAATATCAGCAATATGATTCATAAAAGGTTTTTGTAAAATGAGCAAACAGGGCTTTCAGGTGCAGGCAGGATATGCCGAGTGAATTATTCCAGAGATAAATGTGCACGTGCCTCATGCAATGCACTAGTGAAACGCTGCAAATTGCTATCGTTGACTCTTGTGTCAAACTTTAAGACTGATATGCAGGCCTGAAATATTGCTGGGTGCTAAACTTTGCACATCTGTATGTGTATGATGACAATGGATTTAGCATCTTTCAGCAAACATATCCTTTTTTTTAAAATAAAATATCATCCAGCATTGGAAACAGCACTAGTTAACATAGTGGGGGTAGAATGCGTTGACTGCATTATGGAGTAACCTGTGTCAAAAGGCAATTTTTATGAAACGTGCAATTGTTACTCTGAAGTATAAATCTAGTTGGCAAACTAGCTGGTTGGCAGACAGAAAGAGATCACACTGGCTCAGTGAAGTTCACATTAAATAGTTTCCCCCCCGCCCCAGCAGAGCAATTCAGGTTGTGTCCCTTTCTTCCAAGTTCTGTAATGTGTTAATAAGAATACCTGTAAGGAAATTATTGTAGCACTTGGGCATTGACTATGGGGTGTTGTATTTCTGCCCTTTGCTCACCTATTACTGGGTGTTGTCACCATGCTGTCGACATGCCATTCTTGAAACAGATAAGATGAATGACTCATGGCCATAGATCACACTAGTACAAATTGGGACTTGCTATGTGTCAATAATTATGGGTGAAGAGGCACAAGTTGATAAGATGAGATAAGAAAACCTTAATGTGTCTTACAATGGTGAAATTCATAATTTACAGCGGCAACAGAGGGAAGAAAGTAGAAAACCTGAAATATTTGCATGTACCAATGGAATTGTAAGATGGACGGCACACAGTACAGAATAAAATGAAATATTGAATGGGGTTTTCGATATCCCTCTGTTCCTGAAATGATGTTTATACAATACGCTCTGACATAATAGTGATTGAGCAATATCCTTCATATTTGTAATATTTCAAGGCAGACACAATCATGAATGTTGGAGGAACACGAGGTGTGCTCTTCCAACATTCATGATTGTGTGTATGTGTTTTTTCTTTCTTTTATGTCTTTTTTGAGCCATCATAGAGGTACAACAGGAGGTGGATAAATACAGGCACTGTTGTTGCATTGATGGGTGTGTTCCCTATCTCGGTCTTGCTGCGTCTTGTTGAAAAATTGCTGTCTGCCATGTCATGTCATAGTTAACACTTAAATCAAGCAATGGAAGATCGAGGCATTTCCTCATAGATACCAATTTTTGAGACAATGGGGAAACTCTGTCATTAACACTGGTGGACCGATCCAGCGTCATTCGGATGCAGCCATACATTATTTGGTGTTTTCCATTGCCTGACAAATTATTTTATCCCGAAATGAAACACACCAATCAACATAGCAACCACACATTTTTGTTCACTTTATTCATATCAATACATATCTTGCAAGAAGTTTACAATGGTAATTTCATACTGGATTGTGGTTTCTGTATTTTGCAGATGAACGGGACCGAGTACAGAAAAAGACCTTCACAAAATGGGTGAACAAGCATTTGATTAAGGTAATGGCAATTGATATCACTGTCAACAGAAAACACACACATTCAGTACATGTACAAATCAATCTATGAAAAGGAATAAAAAAACAAATACATTGCTAAAATATAGAACAGCTTTTCATGAGTAAATACAAAATGACTTGCGAAAAGTTTTGTTTTCCAAAATATTTTCCAAAATCCGTATAAAAGCACTATAAAAAAAAAATCATTTTTTCAAATTTAATAAGAATACGAATAACAAGCATTCTGTATTTGGGGTCGCCATTTTTAGATGATAATAGCTAGCATCATTTGTTTCATTCAAATATATTGATTGTCTTATTAGCATGACTACAATCATGTACCATAAGCATAGATTACAGATACATCGGAATTCTCCATGTTTGATCACCATTTTGGATACATATTAGAAATGCAAAAACATGTTTTTATAAAAACTGATACATACACACGCTCACTGCTTAGTTGTCTGTTTTCTCAAGTTCACATCACTAACATTGTAAATAGAGTCCTAGAGAGGCTCGCCAGATGCCGCATTTGTCATCATCTGAGAATCAATATAAACCATTTGTCCACTGTCACCTTTCCCCCTTTTTAGTGTCACACTGAAGCCCTAAAGCCACCTGATAAGTGGCAAATTCATTCAAGTAAACAGTACATGAAAGCCCTCTGAAGTTTCTCTTGAGTGAAATATTTGCCTTGAAAACAAAACCATGCGTGATAGGAGTGAAAAGGTGTCCATCTTGGGGTCACTTATATGTCAACTTATCTGTAGTCTTATTAAGTTCCTGATTTTAATTAAAACATGTTATTTAATATCTATTTTTTCTGTTAGAAGCACACGATGGCAGAGGCTAGGGGCTGGAAGGAGGGGCAGTACAGTTTTTTATTTTCAATGTGATTGCAGCCATAACATGGCGTACCACCACTAAATACAATTCTTTATTTGGTTTTCTTTTAGTTACTCTATATGTCAAATGCAAGCTTCGGAGTGTGGCCCAGCCATTTGGATGATCTTAGTCACCTATAACACGTCAGATGACTGTGTCAGAACAATGCTTATCGTTATTGAAGCCAATAGTAGCATGCATGATTCCTTGGGCACTTGCTTTTTTCCAATACAGGACTGCACATTCTACCTTCATTTATACTGTGCTTTGCCAACGCTGCAACGCTTGACAAAACAGTCAACCTAAAATTACGAAATAATATATGACAATCCATAAGAAGACACGGACATCTTAAAATGAGAGAAAAATGAATGAAGTATGCAGATGTCCTCTGAGCTTCAAGTGTAAACGTCACAGTTGCATTTGTTTTACCTACAAGCAGAAGTCTGAACTTTACTCAATGCTGCTCGTCCGTCATTCATCAGAACCATTTATGTGTCATCATCAGCCCATCATGACGTCAAGCCAAGGCAAATTTTATTTCAAGCGCCTTTCAAAGCTCTCAAGGACACTTTCCAGTCACAGATAAGCATAGATACAATAATAAATAAAATACAGTTATAAATAGAAACAAGAGATAGATAAAGCTACACAGAAAATGCAATTTTAAATTGGTGGGTTTTGAGATGGGATTTGAAGGTGGGAAGAGAATCGATGTGACGAATGTTGGGAGGAAGTGAGTTCCAGAGTTTGCAATCTACATCAGCAAAATTTAATGGGTTGGGGGCGTCGGGTCAAAAGATGAACAAAGTATTCGATGCATAAAAGAAAATATCACGAGACTGAAATGTACAACTGCACAAAAAAAGTTCCATAAAAAGAACTGTACATACTTGATATATGTAACTGTATTGACTTGCACATCTATGAAGATACATTATTTTCAACACTTATCCTGAACACAGTCTCACAGATGCCTGCAAGTTAAATGCGAAACTATACCCAGTTAGTTGCGGGTCACACAAATAGACAAAATCATTCACATCCACACCTACATCATCACTGACGGGCAAACAAAACCATCTGGGACAACAAAGATACTACTAAAAGGCGTGAAGACAGCAATTAAAAAAAATCAATTGACCAGAAAACAAACCAACACAAAATTAATTTTAGTCAACAAACCATAGGTAACTTGATATGCATTTATCTTAGCAAAACCTGAGGTAAATTTGACATTAAATTGCCATTGTGAAGGAAGAATTACTCACATTGGGCAGGAAAGTGTTAACAGTATGGAATGCTGTGCTAAGGTGAACTGACAAAATGATTGATCGTGATAGTTAAATGGTGGTCTACAGGACACACTCTCGTTTGGGTGTGGTAAGGAGGGGCTTTAAAGGGACACGTAAAATGGAGATTTCCTTTTCAGTCAATGAGCTATAGAAGAATGTAATGTTCACTTAATGTCAAATGCAGGGTATATGAAGTACTTCATGGCCCGAGCTGTTGATGACAAATTTGACAGTGTGTCAGTCTTCGTGTGCGAATGATTTTCTCTCTGGAGAACAAAACAGTTACATTATCGTGTGAGAACAATTTCTACTGTGCAGAACAAACCGATACATTTTCCCTTTTTGGTAAATTTTCCTTTACCTATGCAAGACTGCTGATCATGTTAACTCCACATACTATATTCATTGTTTCCAAAAGGTGGTGATATGGAAGTAGAGTGAGGCAGCAACAATGTTAAAAAAACACAAATAGTGCTTAAAATTGACATCATAGTTGTGCAACTGTGTCAGTACTCGTTAATTACAAATAAAAAAAACCTGAAAAACACATTGCTGGGATATTATGCATACCTTGGTTAATATAGCAAATACAGTACTCTACTGTATTTGAAAAAAAATCTCTCAAGTGTTAGTATGTTAACAGTGAACCCTGGTGGCCAATGTGTGGCCTAATGTGTACATCTTTAATCATTCAGTTCTTGCCAAAATGAATGTTGCTGTTCTAACCTGTATGGGCAATGTTCTTTCATTTCACTTTGGGGCTGAGACTTGTCTTGCAACAAGACCAAGCGATACCCTCTTATAGTAACACTCAGCCTTTAGTGTTCTCAAATTGGACTACATTAATTTTTAAAATTTCCCTCTCTCTCACTTTCTAACCTTCTGTTATCTTGCACACCAACAAAGCATATATTCTAAACAGTCATCCTCTATATCACATATATGCACATTGCACTTGCCTTTTTTCCATCTTTCAACATGAACAGATTTACGCGACTTTTATACATTACTCATTTGTTGTAATTTCTCTATTTAGCCCTGGAGAGCAGAGGTAGGTACCAGCATGTTCTAGTTTAGCTCTTCTTAAAGGTGTGATCTGGAAGAATGATGCATTTACTATGTGTGCTCCTTTTTCACATTGCTCACCTTCTTGTGTGTGTGTTTTGTTTTTGTTTTTAATTAATTGCAATTTAACATTTTTCATTCATGTGGTTGCATTGACTTTGGTTTTCACCAAGTTAATTATCTCACAAATTCCCCACATTTTATTCTGCATTCTTCAGAGGGCTCAGACTTTAGTCTCTTTCAGCGACACATTCTTGACTTATGTATAATTGTACTGGCAGATAAGACAGAGCTGTAGGGGAATTGTTCTCCAAGAATCACAGGACTGCATGAAGACGCTATTTCCACTTTGTTTAAATTAACTTATACAGCATCTGTCCAATGCTCCTGAAAAAAATAAAAATATCAATCTCATCACACCATGGCTCGTATGTCTTGTTGTGTTTCTTTCGTTAGGCCCAGCGCCATGTGTCAGATCTGTATGAGGACCTCCGAGATGGACATAACCTGATCTCCTTGCTAGAGGTCCTCTCTGGAGAAAAACTGGTGAGTATTGCTGTATGTGTCAGTGTTGATTTGGGGAAAAAATGCTAATTTTGTGATCTTTCTGATGATGTATATATTTTTTTCATCTATGTATGAGGCTCAGTTGCGATGGGAGTGTTGAACTAGTTTATGTCCTTAAAGGGGAAACTTTATCGTCCCTGTCTTGTTCTATGTGCCTCTATTTGTCTCAACACTGCAATCTGATGAATATCAAGTTTATGGAATACGAGTTAAGCAGCAAAATCCATTCAGCAAGCTCAGGGGATGGCCATTTTGCCACTTTATGTCAATTGAAAATAATTAAAACGGCATCACTGTTGCTCAGGGTTCAGGTAATGACCAATCACACCTCACCCGTTTTCTCGTGGAAATGTTGTCAGTGCTTCAGAAGTAAACATCATCTTCAACTTTAACTTTGGCCTTTGTTTTTGGCGGACTTTTGCATTCAGATCTGGGCTCCTTTTCACTCACTTCTTCTTTACCTCTTGTTTGCATCCCTTTAACATTTCTCTGTGTGAACTGATCATTGCTGTATCACTCTCTTTGCATTGCTCCTTTTGGAGTAAGCTGAGGGAGAAAAATGTTTTCGGGAGAGTTCAATTGGTGAGTGGCTTGTCATATCCCCCACTTCTCCAATCATGTTCATGTGCCTTCCCGGGTATTTGGTTATCAAAAATCCAATGGTACCTCTACTTACGAACATCTCTTGATACAAAATGTCCGATTACGAAACATCTCATCAGAAAAATATTGCTAATTGTTCCATCAGAAATGTTAAGATTTGAAATGGGTCAAGTACAGTACGGGCTGCTAGTCATAGCTCAGAGTTTCCTCAATGCAACATACTTATAGCTGCTCCACCATTGGTTATTACTGAGCATCATCATGGCATCATTGTTATTTGCCGCTTAGGCCATGAGGTGTTCCGATTCTTATTTTACATAAATATGAGTCATCCAAGAAATATGCTCGGGTGATTGCTCACTATGTTGAGGTGTGCCTTGGACATTTTTGAAGTTTAGTTAAAATCTGACAAGGACACCATCCTTGGATTAGTACTTCACAAAACAGGCAAGAGATATAAAAACACTTCTGAAAGACAACAAAAAAACGAGGACATAATTAAAATAAATGACCAATGTTTTTAGTCTTAAGTCTTTGTTTTTTACGCTATGCACAACTGTCATATATTGTGCAGAAATATCATTTAACATGTACTTGTTCTATATGTTGATGCATTTTTATGCAGAATAAAACATTTACCGGTATGTCAGAATGTTGGAGGTTGAGGCATTTATACATGGAAATCACATCTGTACTTAGAAAATTTTCTAGTTAAGAAATGTCTTCCAGAACCAATTAATATTGTAAATAGAGGTACCGTGGTAGCTTAATCTCTGACTCAACTTTTATCTTTTTAATACTTTTTCCATCAAGCATTTTCCTATATCTATTATACTTAGCTAGAGAGAAAGTGCCAAGTATTGAGTATGACAGTCGTCCACCCCTGCCTCCAATCTACAAGTAACAGCAATACCATATGTGTTTTCAACCTCAGTAGAATGCCACCCTATTCAGTCGATGTGGTTATACAGTACAGTGATACCTCAGTTTACAAACTAAATTGGTTCCCAGAAAGTGTGTGTACGGCGAAGTTTGTCTTCCAAACATTTCTTCCCCATAAGAAACCATTAAAATGACAATAATCCGTTCCCAGGTCCCCATAAAACATACATTTCTATGAAATAAGCCTTGAAATTAACTAAAATATACCTAATTTTATTTATAATAAATGTTCTATTGTATTGTAATTAAAACAATAATCTGTACTGTATAATAACGTTGTTTTATTTACCTTTGTGATGGTAGCTGTCAATGGATGACGAACTTCCGGGTTGCCTCTTGACGATATCCGAGTGAAGTTGCCATGCTTTCTCGGCGATAATACCCTCACCCACACTGTCCTCTGCATGCTGGTTTTCATTAATCCAAATCAACAGAAGTTTTTCAACCTCTTCTATTGCCTGAAACTGTTGCTAAGACAACACTGAAACACCCTTAATAGTTTCCTTGTTATTAAGGATGGTAGCAATGGTCGACTTAGCGTAATGATACTAGGACGCTAACTCACACAAACGCACACCTCGTTCGTGTTTTTCGATCATCTCCTTCTTCTGCTCAACCGTAATTTTCTTTTGTGTCGTCTTTAGCTTAACACTAGCCTATGGTTGGGTCTTTTTCGGTCCCATAATAGCAAAAGTATCCTCAATAACAAACCACATCCGCACAGTCCGCCAGACACCGTTGCAGTTTTCGACCGTGTGGTTTTGTGTTCTTCAGCCGAAAACTAGTTCGCCAGCCACCGTGGTGCTCCGTGTGCTTTGGTTCGTCCACCGAAAACTAGTTCGTCAGTCAAGACTCGATGCTCGCGAATTTAATGTTCGTAAGCTGAGGTATCACTGTATTTAGAACATTCCAACAAGTTACTGTTTAACTAATTGTTTTCAAAACAACCAAATTTTGGCACGAGTGTCTTCATTTTTTAATATAAGCTTGCTCATTTGACATTGCTTTGCTTTAACCCGCTATCTTCAAATTGCATCCGCCTTTGTTTAAAATTATCACATTTAATTCAATAACAATATTTAAGGATGCTGAAATTACATTCTTTTTTTTCTTCAGCCCAGAGAGAAAGGCCGCATGAGATTCCACAAATTGCAGAATGTACAAATAGCATTGGACTTCCTCAAGCATCGGCAGGTAAAAACTCTCATATTTAATTGCCTAAAATTACAAGTGTCGGCCCCATAACATTCAAATTACTGCTTTTGTCTGTTTATGTGTTTGTTTTCTCTAGGTCAAGCTTGTCAACATCAGAAATGATGACATTGCAGATGGAAACCCCAAGCTTACCCTTGGGTTAATATGGACCATCATCTTACACTTCCAGGTCTCCTCCGCTGTCAGTGTTGTGTATTATCATTTTATCGCTCCGAAATCTCTGGGATCTGCAGATATCATGTGCCTCTTCCCAACTCTGGAATCAATCAAAATGGACCTCCTTCTGCTATACTGCGCTCAGTGACACTGCATCACCCTTTTCAATTACTACTACAATCCGATAAGTCACCATACTTTACTAAAACAGCAAGAGATCAAGTGTGAGTATGAGTCACCGTGCTTGACTCTCAAGGGTAGTATGTGCCAAGACCACATCTCACATTGGGCCTTGTCCTGCTCCGTATGCCAAAATGAAAAGCAGAAATCCTGAAAGTTTCCAGAAAAAAAAACATCAGTTGTGGCATGTTGCTGTATTAACTGTCCCCAAAAGATAATTATTTTGTTCATTACCATGGTATTAATTTAGGGCGTGGCATAAAAAAATAATATTTTATGGCTGTTGAAAACGATCATTCTCGAGATTGAATTCCTCCAATGAAAAACCTTTTTAGAAATTATAGTCTGTTGAATCTATCCTGGAGTATAATTGTGCACAAAGAACATCCACCCACTTGATTATGAATGATTTTCTGCTGTTGTTTATCCTTAATTGGTCGTCAATGAACTCTTCCCTGGGTTTTCAACCTGCATATTGATTAATTTCAAACTTTGGGTATCCACTAATGATCACTGATTTCCACACTTCTCAAAATTTTTCTGTTATTCATTTTTTTCAGTCTGTAACTCTACAATTTCTTTGCACGGTTTTAGATCTCAGATATTCAGGTCAACGGCCAGTCTGAAGATATGACGGCCAAGGAGAAGCTCCTTCTCTGGTCTCAGAGGATGACGGACGGTTACCAAGGCCTCCGATGTGACAACTTCAGCACCAGCTGGAGGGATGGAAAACTCTTCAATGCCGTCATTCATAAACATTAGTATGTCTACTCGTTTGTTTTTTTTGTCAATATTTTGATGTCCCTGCTTGTAACGACACCTCATTATCCATTAATTTTATTTTGAAAAATACTGGAGCAATTAAGGACTCAGACACACTTTCAAATTTAATATTAGTTGCAGAAATTCAATATTAGTTGCTCTGTATATTCCCTGGGTGTTGTCACACACACACACACACACACACATATATACAGTAAAGTCTCGTTATATCGATATTCAAGGGAGTCCGAAAAAATATCGATATAACCGGGACTATCGATATATCCGACCCTGTTTGCATGTAATTTTCTCCGTGCGTGCATAGAAATAGTATCGATATAACCGGGACTATCGATATATCCGATATCGATATAACGAGACTTTACTGTATATATATATATATATATATATATATATATATATATAGAGAGAGAGAGAGAGAGAGAGAGAGAGAGAGAGAGAGAGAGAGAGAGAGAGAGAGAGAGAGAGAGAGAGAGAGAGAGAGAGACAGACAGACAGACAGACAGACAGACATAGTTTTTGTGGTTGTACAATACATATTGATTTAGATAGTGCTTTAACAACTACTGCACGCATTGCATGCATATATATTAACACATGCACATACACTTCACCTCTGAGGATTTTTTTCATTGGTTAATTATTCTGATTTCCTCTAGTCCCAGGCTAATTGACATGGGCAAAGTGTATCATCAGAGCAACCTGCAGAACCTCGAACAGGCCTTCAATGTGGCTGAGAAAGACCTGGGTGTAACACGTCTTCTGGACCCTGAGGGTATGTATGACTTAGAAATGATTGGAATTTCAAAATGGGTAGAATTGGAAAAAAATGTTAACTCTCTCTCTCTCTCCCTCTCTCTCTCTCTCTCTCTCTCTCGCTCTCTCTCACTCTTTCTCTCTCTCTCTCTTCTTTCTCTCTCTCTCTCTACATCTCTCTCTCTTTCTTTGTCTCTCTCTGCCTCTTGTCACACGAGGCCAGGTAGGCTTAACCATACAACAGTGCGGTATTTGTAAACCTTTTGCTTCATGTCGTGATGATGCAAAGAATGCACAGACGTACATAATGAGCTCTTGAGGGGGTGTCACTCAAGCAGCGAGTGGGGGTCGCACTGGATAGATGGCTGTATTGATGGCACTCGCTCCCGATGGTCATTAAATTCAATACACAATGCTTATTACCACTGTCTTTAATACTACAGTATATAATTTCTATATTTGCTCACAGATAGCCACTCTAAGGACACACACCACTTCCTAATTGCGCTCTTATCTCACCTGTGCACTCCAACAACAAATAGCTAATAGAAATTCAGTATGAGGGAGGCCTCTGTGACTTTTATTTGTCAGATGTAACAACCGTGGGTACACTGATAGACGCCAGGAAGGTCCTCAGTAAAAATTCAAAAATAAACCAGGTGACATTAAACGCTGGAGTGTTCACAAAATGCAACTGTTTATATTCTAGAAAATGCAGTGCTTTTGTCACTGTCCTGCTGATTGCATTAAATCTGCAATCATTTGCATAACTGGAAAATTGTGTTGTTGCACCACATATATGATAGAGTCACTTGACATGCAATTTGCATTGTCCTTTCAGATGTTGATGTTCCACACCCTGATGAGAAATCCATCATCACTTATGTGTCTTCTTTATATGATGTCATGCCTCGTGCTGCTGCACACGACACCATGAGAGCTGATGTAAGTGAAACGTAGAAATTCTGTATATTTGAGATGGTGCAAATCTGGTCATATCTGGTTATCAATACGGTGAAATTACTGTATTGTTCCAAGATATTGCCATTTCAGTATGCATCTTGCAGGATATTACTTAACAGTGTGGTGTTTGAGAACTAATTGTGTCGGACTACCTCTGTGTTATCGAGTTTCCTTAGTGCAGTCACACAGAAAAATCCCATACTTGTATATTAAAGGACATATACATAACATGTATATTCGTCCTAGGAAATATGGGAAAAAACCTTTAAAGGACAACCGACGTCTCCGGACAAGTTGTGTCCATAATTTGTAAAATGGCTTCAAATGACTTTTACTGAGCGTATTTTAATAAGATTCCACCGCATATAGTTATATTTTACATTTTAAGACTCGCTGTGAATATTCAGGAAGTCTTGTTTTTGAGTTGGTGACGAGTCCGTACGTGACGTCACGAAAGGACTGCCCCCTGACCGAAAAAAGACACATTGTAGCAGTCCTTCCATCACATCAATGTATTTTGCTGTACATGTTTGGTCTGAGAAACGTGTTGCACCCAAAAGCCGCCAGAAGAGTGGCACCCAAGCTCCGTATAAGGAATTTATCAGCCTGTGGAAGCGGAGGTGGTCACTGGAGGTCGCCATTTTGTGCCTCTTTTTTTGGGTGAGAGATTTTCCCCAATGTTGCCTCAAAATGGCACATATAATTCTTTAATCGATTGCAATCATGTATGCTTTCCTCTTCAGAACTATTTGAATCATATTCATAACAGGATGTGGAACAAGAAAGCATATTCTCCGAATCTGAAGCAATTGTTTTGATTCACAAGCAATGCAAGACGTCTTGGCGTGACGTCACGGACTGGGGGCGGGACTTTCTGAAAATGCCCAATTCGCAGCTCAATTTTTTGCAGATTTTGGACACTTTAAGTCATTTTTATTGGTGTTTTGCATTTGACTAAAAATATCATACTGAGTGTTTTGGGTATTTTAGATCCTATAAAATGTTTTTCTGATGTCAGTTAAAAAAAAAAAAGTGATGTCGGTTGTCCTTTAAAGGGCAATTGTAAGTCTTACCTTCTGAATAAGATGTTCACTCAAAAACTAGATTACAAATCTGTTATGTGGTAATTTCATGTCTATTATTCTGAAAATTGGCTAAAGGAAGCTATTATACGAATTGATCATCCATGTATTTAAAAGCTCCGGACGAGTCATCCTGTATTCCTGGTATACGTATATTCTTTAAAAAAATAGAATACCCCCATCTTTCTCGCGCTCAGTATTATCATTCCTCTCCCGCTTTCCACCACCGTTCCCATCACTCACTCGTCATCCCATGTTGTCCCACTGCACAATACCTGGATTGATAGTGGTGCCTAATCAGGTTTGGTGTGTCATCTGAGTGATCGAAAATGGTGAATCACGAGAAGAAAATGTCCCCGGTTGTTGTCTGCTATTGTTGAACTGCTGTTGCTCTGCGTTTTGCTGTGTTGGCTTCAGGAGTTGGAGCTGCGCTGGCGGGAGTACTATGAGCTCGTAACTCTTTTGCTCCAGTGGATCCGCCACCATGTCATGGTCTTTGAGGAGAGGAGGTTCCCAGCCAGTTACGAGGAGATAGAGGTGAGACCTGGTGCAAATATTACTCATTCTATGTTTGCCTCTGTAGTTAAGTGCATGTATTTTACTTATTTTGAATGGTTGGTTACATTCACTTATTTTTCATTATTTTTTTTACACCCTTTAGCTTCTTTGGCGGCAATTCATGAAGTTCAAGGAGACAGAACTGCCACCGAAAGAATCTGACAAGAACCGCTCCAAACACATCTACCAAACCTTTGAGGCAAGCTCTGTTTCTTCCTTATTTGTAGTTTTTTTTTTTATTTACTCGACTCCGGTTATAGCAAACAGAAACTAATCATGTGTACTTGTTCACAGAGTGCAGTTCATGCTGGACAGGTGAAGGTCCCACCGGGCTACCATCCTATTGATGTGGAGAAAGAATGGGGTCGACTTCACGTTTCCATTTTAGAGAGAGAACGACTGCTGAGGACGGAGTTTGAGAGGTCAGTTGACAGATATTAAACTGTGCACATTAAATTCGGTGATGCTCAGTCAGTTTTAATAAGACTGTGTTACATGAATGCCTCTCTGTGTGCATGTAAATTTGATGACAATCGGTCACGTTTTTTTGTGCATTGTACAACTGTAATGGAACGCGTGAGTACCATTGCGCACACACACAGACTGGCTGCATTGGCCAGTTATTCCTGCAATACATATTCTTTTGCGTTTTTGTTGTTGTTGTTGTTTTAAAGGACACATCTTAGCATTCCACTTCCTGGATTATTTCATTTCTGTTTTTGAGGCAGGAGAAATGTGTCCACAATGACAAAAATAAGAAGAAACAATTCCTCTGTTTTAGTCATAAAAGTGGGCTGTCTGGATAAAATGACAGAATAGACTGAATATGGTTCCCAGTGTAAATCAAACTGTGATTTATTTTTTTGGCTGAAAGCTAAGCATGGTTGGCGGTGGCAAATAAACAACAAAAAACATTGACCGTAGCAATCTCAATTTCGTACACTGCTAGAGGATGTTTTTTCTTCCTAAATCGACGCTTTACGAAAGTTTTACATAGTTTGATGTGCCCAATGGTAAATTTGGTTTAAACGTACCATATTTTCTGGTGTCTAAATGTTTGCAGATGTCATTGTGATCTGTAGCGAGAACAGGGAACAGGTGGGGGAGAAACTAGAGATGTGGAGGTATGCCCTGGAAAGAAGAGAACATCAGTTGCGGAAATATATGTGTGAATGAGAGGGATCCAAGTGCAAGAGTGATGCTACAAGGAGAAGCGATAAAGAAGGTGGAGGATTTTAAGTACTTAGGGTCAACTCTCCAGAGTAATGGAGAGTGTGGAAAAGAGGTGAAGAAGCGTGCCCAGGCTGGCTGGAATGGCTGGAGAAAAACGTCAGGTGTGATGTGTGATAGAAGGGTTTCAGCTAGGATGAAAGGAAAAGTATATAAAACAGTGGTGAGACCAGCCATGATGTTTGGACTTCAGACAGTGCCACTGAAGAAAAGATAGGAAGCAGAGGTGGAGGTAGCAGAGGTGAAGATGCTGAGGTTTACTTTGGGAGTGACCAGGTTGAATAGGATCAGGAATGAGTACATTCGAGGGACAACTCATATTAGAGGCTTTGGAGACAAAGTCAGAGAGGCCAGACTTCGTTGGTTTGGACATGTCCAGAGGAGACAGAGTGACTATATCGGGAGAAGGATGCTAAGCATTGAACTACCAGGCAGGAGACCGAAAGGAAGACCAAAGAGGAGGTTTATGGATGTTGTCAAAGAGGACATGAAGGTAGCTGGTGTGAGAGAAGAGGATGCACAAAACTGGGTTAGATGGAGGACACCGATTCGCTGTGGTGAGCCCTGAAGGGAAAAGCCGAAATGAAAAGAAGATTTTCTGGTGTCTAAGGCGCAGACAAAATCCTTCATTTTCTTCAAAAGATGATCCTGCACCTTATGGACAGGTGTGCCTTATAACTGGAGTATAATTGAGCCACAACAGGTCTCACAACTACTGTCAGCAGCTACCGACTCTCTCATACAAATAGTGCGTAACCCAAGGCTCTACAGTGGCGCCCTATAATCTGGTGTGCCTTATATTTGGAAAACGTTTATATATTTATATATTATATTTGAAAAACTTTTGTTCATTCTTTCAATGTGCGCCTTATAGTCCGGTGTGCCTTATATATGGAAAAATATTCAAATTCCACTATTCATAGGGGTGTCTTATACTCCGGTGCACATTATACACTGGAAAATACAGTAGTCTAACATGGCGCCAAGACTGAGAAATGGCATGTAAAAATTGAGGAAATGTCCGCAATGTTGTCAGTTACATTCTCTTCTGCTGTACTTCTGTGTCTGCAATTCTACTGAGACATTAATCTGAATAGTTGATAAAAAGGCATTTGTGAGTGAACATTATGAACTGGGGTACTTCCTGCCTCATAAATTGCTATCGGTATAGTGATTGAATCGTGAGATTTATTTATTCATGTATTAATTAATTAATGTATTATTTGTTTGTTTGTTTTTAATTCAGACTGGAGAGACTTCAGCGGATTTTAAACAAAGTTCAGATGGAGTCAGTAAGATATGATGAGCAATTCATCCACCTTGAGACTTTACTACAGACGGTGAGTCCCAAGGCCATACGTTGAAAAGGTCTCATTGACATAACATTTCCGAATGCCCCATTCGACATAATGTCAATTGAGATTGACATTGAAATTGTGTTGTTCTTTTAGGACATCCGTCTCCTTAATGCGGGAAAACCGGCTCAGCACACAGCAGAAATTGATCGTGAACTGGACAGAACCGACAACATTATTCGCCTTCTCTTCAATGATGTCCAAACGCTCAAGGATGGGCGCCACCCACAGGCTGAACAGATGTACCGCAGGTGCGTGCTACATGAGCTCCACTCATTCCGTTGACTAGAAAGACACATGCCAATCATTTGATAGCCATCAAGTAAAATCTATGATCCACTTCCTGTACAGGATCTACAACCTACACGAGCGCCTCGTAAACTTGCGCAGCGATTACAACCTTCGCCTGAAGTCTTCTCAGATTGCCTTGACCCAAACGTCTCAGAAGACTACCATGAAGACACGGCCAGAATTGGATGACGTGACATTGCGCTATGTCCAAGATCTTCTTTCTTGGGTAGAAGAGAACCAACAACGTATTGACGGGGCTGAGTGGGGTTCAGATTTGCCATCTGTGGAGTCACAGCTGGGCAGCCACAGAGGCCTGCACCAGACAGTGGAAGATTTCAGGTCAAAGATTGAACGTGCAAAGGCTGACGAGGTACACATTTAATCCATCGTTTTTTTTTTTTTTTGTTTTTTTTTTAAGTTGTCTCATTTAGAAGATCCTTCAGTCAATATTTGTCATCTCTGCTGCTTTTCAGAACCAGCTATCCCCAACCAGCAAAGGCACATATCGAGAGTACTTGGGTAAACTGGACCTTCAGTATGGAAAACTCCTGGTAAATATGCAAACAAACTGATTTCATGTCTCCCAACTAGTCCAAGAATCAAACATTATTTGGTAAACAAGCAGATTCATGATTGTGTTTTTCGAATATTCTTGCTCCTCTCAGAACTCATCAAAGTCCCGCTTACGTAACTTGGATTCACTGCACGCATTTGTCAGCGCAGCAACCAAGGAGCTCATGTGGTTAAATGAGAAAGAGGAGGAGGAGGTCAACTATGACTGGAGTGACCGAAACACCAACATGGCAGCAAAAAAAGACAACTACTCGGTGTGTTTCTCAAGTAGAAGGCCTTTTATGGTCTTTCATTCACCTTTTGCTATTAATATTTTGAAGAATGTTTGTATAATGAACATTTTCTTATTTTCATTTTTTTGAATGTTCCATTTTAATCTTACCCTTCAGGCTCTAATGCGAGAGTTAGAGCACAGGGAGAAAAAAGTAAATGATATCCAGACTGCAGGAGATAAATACATCAAGGATGGCCATCCTGGCAAGAAGACGGTGGAGGTGATGATAACAAATTTGTTTTGACAGCGATATTGGCAAAAATACATTTTTGATTCATCGTCACTTTGCCATCGTCACACATGTTTTCTCTCTGCCAGGCTTTCACGGGTGCCCTGCAGACTCAATGGAGCTGGATTCTTCAACTATGTTGTTGTATTGAAGCTCATCTTAAGGAGAACACAGCTTACTACCAGGTATCTTATGATTTCACAATGACTTCAAATGGTCAGTCATTTTTGTTGACTGAGTTTGCAGCGCTGTTCCTGAAACAAAACGGTGAATGCTAAATATTACTGTATGTTAACATATACTTGTATATAACTATACTTTTCACCAGAGATATCCATCCATCTATTTTCCGTACCGCTTATTCCTCATTAGGGTCGCGGGGGGGCTGGAGCCTATCTTGCCAGCTAATGGCAGGGCACACAAAGTCCTACAACAGGCACTCTCACACTCACACCTAGGGACAATTTGGGGTGGTCAATCTGCCTGCCTGCTTTTGGAGTGTGGGAGGAAACCGGAGGACCCGGAGAAAACCCACGCGGGCCCGGGGAGAACATGCAAACTCCACACAGGGAGGCAGAACCGAGACGCGAACCGGTGACCACTGCACTGTGAAGCCGATGTGCTAACCACTCGACTACCGAGCCGCCTCACCAGAGATATAGCGACATGAAAGTCTCCGAAGTCTTTCCGATTACAAATGTTGATTTTTTTTTTTTTTTTTTTTGGGGGGGGCTTTTTCCTACTTCTATTATGAGTGTTTGTGTGTGTGTGTGTGTGTGTGTGTGTGTGTGTGTGTGTGTGTGTGTGTGTGTGTGTGTGTGTGTGTGTGTGTGTGATTGGTGTATGTGTGCATTATATGTCATGAAACTATGGCTCTAGATTAGGGGTATCAAACTAATGTTTTTCCTGCGGTCCATATTGTAGTTATGGTTTCCTCTCGAGGGCCGTAAAGAATTTGGCGATTCATAGAATGTTTCATCTCCTCCACATCTAACATACAGAACATACGGCAAATTAATGAATAACTAGTTATCAAATCTGAAGTCAAGAAAAATGACTGTTATTGTGGTTTACATACGATGATTTGAAATTTTGGTTCGGACTTTATCGAGCATAATAACAAACTGATGTGGCGAGCCAGATTTGACTTTGACTTTGTTGTAGATGCCATGATGACTTATCTGCCATGATGAGAATGTAATGATTTTCATTTAAATTAACTGAAAGAACTGGATGTCATCTACTTAAAACAGATAATTTTACAGTGTGCAGGAATATCAATTGTACAGTTATTATTTAAATATGTAGTTAATATGTAAAAATAAACTTGTGATAGGGTAATTAGGCATATAAGCTTGCCTTTGAAAATGGCAAGAGTATCACATATATATATTACATTTTTCAATAAGTGGGTGGAATGCCACCCTGCAGCTTGGCAACTGATCTTTTAGATGTTTGAAATATCTATTCATCCGTCCATCTATTTTCTAAATTCTAAATGTGTATCCTCAGAATGGTTGCAGTGGCATACTTGAGCCTATTTTAGCAGTCCGCCATGAACTGTTTGCCAGCCAATCACAGGGCACACAGAGATGAATAATCTCACACTCACACCTTGGGGCAATTTACAGTGTTCCATTAACCTGACATGCATGGTTTTGGAATGTGGGAGAACATGCAAACTCCACACAGGAAGGCCTGAATCAAACTCTGCACTTCTGCACTGTAAGGCAAACATGCTAACCAGTCGATCACCATTTTGCCTGTTTGAAAAAATTCCTGCAGTATCATAAATATTTTCATTTTATTTTGTTATCATAGCAACCTGTTCCCACTCACAATTCGGGATATTAGGACATGTGAGAACTGTTACCACCAAAATAGAAATACGCAAGGGCACAATGTTGATTCACTTATGACTTATTTCACATACACTGAGTTAAGATGCTTTCTGTTTTTCTGGCAACATTTTGACCTCAACAGAGCCATCAGATAATGGCTGGATAATGACTTAATCAAGTTAAATATTTGTGTCCTCCCTATGACAGTTCTTTGCTGATGTTAAAGAGGCTCAGGACAAGATGAAAAAAATGCAGGACACGATGAATAAAAAATACAATTGTGATCGTTCTACCACAGCCACACGCCTGGAAGATCTGCTGCAGGATACTGTGGTAAGCATAATTGCTTCCACATATTTTACATGTGGTCTCATTGTCCTCTGGTTGTAACCTAGTTTGTTTCTGTGTCAACAGGAGGAGCGAGAACAGTTGAATGAATTCAAGACGCTTGTGAATGGCCTCAACAAGAGGGCTCGTTCCATCATTCAGCTGAAACCACGTAACCCCACCACATCCATCAAAGGCAAACTGCCCATTCAGGCTGTCTGTGACTTCAAGCAACAAGAGGTGCGGATTACTTGTAGTACGCAAAATGATGACGTGGAAAATCACCATAGAGCCACAATAGAATTGAATTCTGCATTCCTTTCCAGATTACTGTTCATAAAGGAGATGAGTGTGCACTCCTTAACAACTCCCAGCCTTTCAAATGGAAGGTCCTGAGTCGCTCCGGACATGAGGCAACTGTGCCTTCTGTTTGCTTCCTGGTTCCACCAGTCAACAAGGATGCCATGGACAGTGTGTCCAGGTGAGAAAGCAAAATATACATCTAGTTTCAAAGAACATCCTCAGAAGTCACGGTATATGTGCAGTCATGTAACAATAGATGTTGCCTATCTCCTACGCCCAGTCTGGATACAGGTCATCAGCAGATGGTGTCCATGTGGCAGACGTTGTATATCAACATGAAGAGTCTGCTGTCGTGGCAGTACCTGATGAGAGACTTTACACAAATTCGCTCCTGGAACATCACAACGGTATGTGGCGACTCGTTTCTTATTCAATGCTTCTTTGGTTTTATCTTCCCGCTCATCTTTAATTTCATTTCATCGTTTGATTTGTGTAATTTACAATGAAACATCAATGAAATTAAAAAAAAAATTCTGATGTTGGAGTGATGTGTACTCGAGACTTGCGGGCAATGTGGGATCGGTTCCGATTCAGCCGCAGTGTGGATGCGGGTGTGAATGTTTCTAACCTGCCCTCCATATGTGCCCTGCAGCTAACGGGACATCAGTTCAGGGTGTCCCGTTAGCCCGTAGTCAGCTGGAATAAGCTCCAGCACTCCCACAACCCTGTACTCAATAAGTGGTGTTTTGGATGGATGGATAAAATTAAATTTCATTTTTAAATTGCATTTTATCATTAGTAGTTGTGGAATTTTATGAGCCTAAAGTTTGTAGTTTTTTTTTAACTTTGCGAACCCAGAATTCCCATAAAAGACATCATTTCAATTAAAATACTGCTCACAAAGAAAATGTTCTTCATAATCATACCACGTCCTACCCTTGTTTTCCTCTGTCATTCACAGTTAAAGTCAATGAAACCAGATGAATACAGACAAATGATGAGGAACCTTGAGCTCCACTACCAAGACTTTATGCGTGACAGCCAAGACTCGCAGCTCTTTGGCCCTGATGACCGCCTACACATCGAGGGAGACTACACAAAGGTCACCCAGCACTTTGACGGTCTGCTTCGCTCTCTGGAGAAAGGTAAAAAGGCCTTATGATGTCTGTCTTTGACGAAGGGGAAAAAAGGTATTTGTCAACTGCGTAGAGCATACATGTTATGTTCTTAATTCATATTCCAGGGCGAATCGTTATTAGGCTCAAAGGTAAGTGATTGAAGTCATGCACAAGCTTCCAAGTTTTAGAATAGTCATGGCGATGTTTTTGTGAGGGTAGATGTAGATCAGCGGTCCCCAACATTTTTTTGCCCCACGGACTGGTTTCATGTCAGACAATATTTTCGAGGACTTGAAGGTATATGGGATAAATACAACAAAATAATATGATATGACCTGTGTTATAACAGCGGTATTTTCAGAACATTACAAACACTGTTCATGACACAAGGAACATCTGATCTAGCTGCAAGAGCGGTCACTGTGGTAACGTTTACACATGCCTTCAAAATAAGATACATCGCAAATAAAACGTGCATGAAAAATGTCCAAATATTGTATAGAATAGCCTCGCTGTGTGGGCCTTTCCCCCTTCCCAAAGACACTTTACAAGAAACATTTTTTTAATTCATTTGGTCGCTCTTTGGGTTTTATTTTTGTGGTAATCTATCACGTGACTGAGAGGCGCCCTCTTCCCCTACATCAAGAGTGGCATGCTATAGACACGGATATTAGAATTATTTTTTTTCGAAATAAAATGTCTTTCAGATGACTAAAACGGAATGATCAAATGACTAAATGATCAAATGACTAAAATGGAAGTAATGTAAGTCAGTGATTTTGTGTTTCTGTACACCTTGGCACCAAATGACCCACAGCCCGGGGGTTGGGAACTGCTGATGTAAATGATTGACTGCATGGTGTTTTCCACTGCCACATCTGCAAAAAGTACACAATCTCTAATTCTGCGTTCATCAAATGAAATCGCTTCACCTCTCTTGGCACTGAATGGAAATAAACCAAACAATTTGTAGTCTCGTGAGATACGGGAAATGTTTCAATATTTTAAGGTACTTGACAGGTGAGTGTATACACCGTGAACACAAATTGCATGTGCTCTTATTCTCAGTTAACAAGCGATTTTAGCTGAATGCCGTGTTTTATTATGACACATAATGACATTTAAACTCTTATCTATAGGTCACCAAAATGAGTCTCTGTGTAAGAACTATATCTCGGAACTCAAGGACCTGCGACTGCGAATTGAAGACTGTGAAGCCCAGACTGTGGCTCGAATCCGCAAACCAATGGAAAAAGAACCTCTGAAAGAGTGTGTCCAGATGAATGTAAACCAGCAGGTACGCTGCACTCTTTTGCTTCGTTCACACAAAGTTCCCGCAAGATGATCATCATATCCTCTTAAGAGCATGAATAGATGCAACATTCACCTGTGACCTTAATAGTGAATGTGGGAAAGTGGAATGTTGCTACGGCCATTCAAATGGTTGCCATGATCATCATTTACCGTCATCGTCAAGTTTGTTGTGACGTAATGAGTGCTGGAATCTGATTCTACCTAAGAAGGCAGAAAACTCCTCATTCACATCAGTCACTCTGGAAACAGAACAATGACATACACTTTGCATTGTTCAATTGAACTGAACTCATAGCACTTTAACAGCAGCTCTTACAAAGTGCATTGCCATTAACCATACAATAGATGAATAGTTTCATTTTTGAAGTAGCTGAGAGAGAAAAGCTAAATTTCAGTCTCCACTGAGCAGCAGGAGGGCATCAGGATGACCAAATTGTAGTCTCGGAATCACACCGCAAACATCAGTCTTGTTTGTGACAAGCCAAGTTCGAAAGCAAGCAAATACGTAAATGTGGTTTTGTCACAGTTAATAGTTTGTCCTCTGCGAAGTAGCACAAACACAAAATGATTTTGTCAATTGTCATGTCCAATTTATTCTTCTTGCTTTCTTCGTTAGACTTTAATTGAGCACTTCATCCCCTCTGAGATGTATTTGACTCCATGGTTGTGGCTCCTCCATTGTCGAATCATTGACAAGTGGCAAATATGCAATCAACTCAGTTTAAAAAAAAAGTGCTAGAAACGTGCCGCCAAATGGCGAAGCAATAAACTGTGATACTACATGGCAAAGAATGTTAGCCAAAAAAACGAGAAAATGATCCACAACGGGTTAGCGTGACATTAAATGAACATTAAATTACAAAAATGGGTGTTGTTAAAGGCGCTTCTAAATTGAATGTGTTATTATTTATTATTATAAAAGACACAAATAAAAGAGAATATTATCTTTAGATTAGATGCCTCTGAAATGTCCATCTCAGAGGCATCTCCTTTGTCTCCTATCTCCCCAGGAGAATTTGTTTTCTTTCTTGACCAAAAACTGTTTGCTTGTTTTTTTTTTTCGTTTTTTTCGTTTGTTTTTTTTACAGAAAATGCAGGTACAGCTTGAGGGTCTCAAGAAGGACCTTGATAAGGTGTCAGTGAAGGCACAAGAAATCTTGAAGTCCCCACAGGAGTCTGCCTCCTCTCCTGTTCTGCGTTCTGAGCTAGACCTTACCGTACAGAAGATGGATCACACCTACATGCTGTCTTCCATCTATCTTGAGAAGTGAGAGAGTCAAAAAATTGTACACAGTACATTGAAACTCCCCTACAACAAAAACTACATGGGTGAAAATACTCAATCGTGTGAAAAAAATCTTCATGCATTTGAGCCATACTCACTTTTCTGCTCCCCTATCAATGACAGAGTCGGGTAATACGTTTTCTCTTCCCTAGCCTCAAAACAAAATTCACTATAAAGAAAACAAGCCTTCTGCAAAAGTCTAATCCAGCCTCAGTCTACAGCGACTCCTACTGCTGAGCTCGGAAACGGCAACAGCAAACGCCACACTGGTTTACACATGCACACTAGTCCAAGAAATATCAGTTATTGTTAGTGTGACAATCACAAATGCTGCATTGCTAAAATGGCTACAAAACTGACATTTGCAGTCAAATGAGTGAAGAAAATAAAAGCTTTGATGCCTGATGATAGGATAAACGGAATAATAATGAGAGACGAAGGAAGCAAAGTAAGACATTAAGCATGACATTGATGTAAGTGATTGTGAATGCTGATCGTAAATTCAGCAGTGTCTTTCCTTTTTTTCCTACATTGGCCAAATGAAGTGTGTGTTTACATCTGACATAAAATTTGCTCTCATGAATGGTACCATGTTGCGAAAGATTTCTGCCTGCAAACATGATTTCATTGTAGAGGAGTTTCACTGTATAAAGGCAAAAAGAGCGAATATTTTGGCTTCCAGTGTGCTTTCTACCTCACTGTCCTCTTGTACCAGGCTCAAGAATGTGGAAATGGTCATTCGTAATAGCCAGGGGGCTGAGGGTGTACTCAAACAGTATGAGGACTGCTTGCGTGAAGTCCACACCGTGCCCAGTGACATCCAGGCCGTTGAGACATACCGTACCAAACTTAAGGTAATAAGCAAATATGAAAACATTATTCATTCTAGATAAGATATAAATGACAGAGGGGGGGAGCCCTTTAACACATTCTTCGCAACATGTGTATGCCTTCACCAAAGCTATTTAGACAAGGTGCACTTTGATCATTTAGCTTAATCGTAGCAAATTTATTTTTTACTCATATCCCTGTCATTTAATTGATTTGCTTTGAAAAATACAGAAAATGCGAGCTGAAGCTGAGGCTGAACAGCCGGTGTTTGAGTCCCTTGAAGAAGAACTAAAGAAAGCCTCTGCCGTAAGCGACAGAATGAGTCGTGTCCACAGCGAGCGTGATGCTGAGCTAGACCACTACCGGCAGCTCCAGTCTAGCATTCAGGACCGGTGGAAGGCCGTGTTCACACAAATTGACCTTCGTCAGAGAGAGCTTGAGCAGCTTGGCCGGCAGTTGGGTTACTACCGTGACAGCTATGATTGGCTAATCACTTGGATAGCCGACGCCAAGCAAAGGCAAGAAAGGATACAGACTGTTCCCATCACTGACACCAAGACGCTGAAAGAGCAACTCTCCCTGGAAAAGGTTCATAATGTACTTTGTTTTTACAAGGAGCCTGATGCAATGTCTTGAGAACATGTAAGGTCAACTACATTTTATCCTGCTTTCCAAAACAGAAGCTTCTGGAGGAGATTGAGAAGAACAAAGAAAAAGTTGACGAGTGTCAAAAATATGCGAAAGCATACATTGACACAATCAAGGTGGGCATTGGAAAACCCTTGGATTATAAAATTTAAATTTTATCTCTCTTGTTTTGTCAACGTAAATACCAGAAAATAAGCAGCTTTGAGGTAGATAATGCATGTTTTAGTGTACCACAACAGTTAATATGTGGCTCCCATGATCAAGCTACCGATGGAATCAGAGTCTGATGCCATACGTAGATTTGTCTGATGATCAGACGAATCTGATGGAGCGCTAAATGGCACCATCTTACTTGTTCTGGCATCTTACTTTTGACCTTCTTGGAGGGAAAGTACAATATAGAGTACAATAAAACATCCACCAGCATAAAATGTACTTCTTTTTCCCCGCTTTGTTTGTGACACACTGAAAAACCATGGTTTATACTTCTCCATACCAATCAACGCTGTTGTCTATCAGGTACCGTAAAAGGATAGCGGATGGACAACACAGCGCAAAATACTGGATGTAATCAACTTTTGTCATGCGCAGCAAGTCTACTCCTGCAGCATAGCGAGCGATGCTACCCCTGTTTCGTTCTCATGTCCCCTTTTACATCAGTGCTCCCCGCAAACTATCATTTACTCTGGAGTACATTTTTAAACCACCCTCTCAGCAGTCTCAAATTTGCTCCGATTTAAGCTGTTTTTAGGGGCTACATTGGTGTAACTTTGTACGTGTGAATGCTCTATGGGGGCCTTAATAGTGCTATACTGGAGTAAAAGTTACTGTGTGAACACCTCTTGAGTTTTGGAGTGACAGGTCGATAGGCAGTGGATGGATCTTATTTAGCACACCATTTCACTTCTCAGACAGCCGGCCTCTCATAGCGTGTTGGAACATTGGAGGCATCTACTTCTGTGACTTCACCTAACCTGAACATTTTTAACCTGATATTTCACAATATTTACTGTTGCATCATAAATGCAAGTCTATCTATCCATTCAACTATGGTCTATATATTTTTGTCCCCTCAAAGGACTATGAACTCCAGTTGGTTGCCTATAAAGCTCAAGTCGAGCCTCATGCTTCTCCATTAAAGAAAACCAAACTGGATTCTGCATCTGATAACATCATTCAGGAGGTATGGTTCATCACATCCACTTATTCAACAGTATCTTACTAAAAACAATTCCTAACTCATCCAACTCTTTTTCCACATCCAGTATGTAACACTGAGGACGCGATATAGTGAACTGATGACTTTGACCAGTCAGTACATCAAGTTCATCACTGATGCACAGCAACGCCTGGAGAATGAGGAGGTGCGTCACTCCAAGCCAAAACAAACAAAAAATGAGCAAGATCTTAACCAACAAACTAATCAACCGAAGACGCAATATTTTTATTCTTCCAACACTTGCGCATGCTACAATCATACATCACTCAGAAACACATTCACGCACACACACCCACACACCATGGTTATATAGTATTTGATTGAAAGAACACTCCTCATTTTTAAGTCCAGAACAAAGTCTAACGACATTGAATTATGTGGGGGTTCAAACTGAAATGAAGGAAGTTTTTAGTCTATCCATATATATTTGGTTATTTTTTTTGGGTGAAATTTACAATGTCTTCAGTTTATTGAGTGTTCCATTTGTCAGGTTTCTTTCACGTCAGTTCAGTTATAACTTGCGCCACTTTTACAAAGTTGAAATCTATTTCCTACTATCCTGTGTGCCCTGTGCCAAATTCACACGTTTGGGTTTTTAACATTCTTTTCTTACCCTAATGGTGTGTGTTTGTTTGCCTCTCTAAACTGCTTGCCATTGGTTTGTCCTGATGAATGCTTGAACTTGTTTGAGCATTAAAGAGGTAAATATTTATTGGTGAATGTTCTTTTGTGTGTATTCTATTTTATTTTATTGCACTTTTTTTACAATACATAACATAAATTCCACATCTCTGGTGACTGGTGAAAATTAACTACATTATTTCAGTTATAGTAGTTAAAAGGTTGCATGTCATGAACTCATTATTAATGTGACCTAATTGAACAGTCAATGAGACAATTGTGAGGAAACCTCAAAACTAAAATGTGTACGTAGTTTATACTTCATACAACGGCACACAAAGCTCACTTTGCTTCAAGGAATATCGATACGAATTATATTAAATGGAGGGGCTTTTCTACGAAGTGGTGTCCAGACTAAAATTGAACATTTCTGAAGGCGTTTCTCTTTGCCTTTGCCTTGTTTCAGTTTATTGCGGGGGGTTTATAGTGATTTAAAGAACCCGGAATTTAAAAATTAGGTCGAACAACAAACTGTGTGTGTGTGTGTGTGTGTGTGTGTGTGTGTGTGTGTGTGTGTGTGTGTGTGTGTGTGTGTGTGTGTGTGTGTGTGTGTGTGTGTGTGTGTGTGTGTGCGTGTGTGAGTGCCTGCGTTCCTGCCTGCGTACTTGTATGACTGTGTATGTATGATTTCATGTGATAGATACATGTCTATGGAGTAAACGACATTGAAGTACATTTTACAACTTCACTACTCAATAATACCCACAAATGTATGTTTCTGATATTAATATGTTCTAGAAATCTAATTTGCAATAATTTTAAGAGTAGTAGTTGCATTGCCTGCATGTAATGTGCCTTTTGTGTCCGTGAAAAATGTCCACGCCATCCATTAACTCATAACATCATCATTTTCACTAAGTTGCTTTGCCATGAATTAATTGCAATGCATCGTGAATTTTTAAATGTATTTTGCATATGACATTGGTCTCCGATTTGTTCTGTTCGCCAACTTTTAACATTAACATTGCACTGGTAGTACATTACATTTCATTGCTCTTATTCCAATGTGTTTATGTTGTGATTACTATTGTAATTACAACAGTAAACCCACACGGTTTGGAGCCATGGTTGCAATGGTTACCTTACACATGTCATGCTTAATTATAATCTTCTCTTTACCATTTGCTCCCACTAATGCAGAAAGCTGCAAAGAAACTCAAAGCAGAAGAACAGAAAAAAATGGCAGAGATGCAGGCTGAGTTAGACAAACAGAAGCAGTTAGCAGAAGCACACGCAAAGGCCATTGCCAAGGCAGAAAAAGAGGCGCAGGAGTTGAAACTCAAAATGCAGGAAGAAGTTAGCAGGAGAGAAATTGCCGCTGTAGATGCAGAAAAGCAAAGGCACAATGTCCAACTGAAACTTCATGAGCTAAAAAATCTTTCAGAGCAACAGATCAAAGACAAAGCTCAGCAAGTGGATGATGCTGTTCAAAGCAGAATAAAGATTGAAGAGGAAATACGCCTTGTTAGAATCCAACTTGAGACAACGGTCAAACAAAAGACAACAGCTGAATCAGAGCTAAAGCAACTTCGTGATAGAGCAGCTGAGGCTGAGAAACTGAGGAAGGCTGCACAGGAAGAAGCTGAAAAGCTACGCAAACAAGTCCATGAAGAGACCCAGAAAAAGCGTAAGGCAGAGGAGGAACTGAAATTAAAATTTGATGCAGAAAAGGAAGCATCAAGACAAAAGCAAAGAGCCCTGGATGACCTTGAAATGCTCAAAAAGCAGGCAGAAGAGGCAGAAAGGCAAGTGAAGCAGGCAGAAATAGAAAAGGAAAGACAGATCAAGGTTGCTCATGAAGCGGCACAGAAGAGTGCCGCCATTGAGCTCCAGAGCAAACACTTGTCCTATGTAGAAAAGACCTCAAAGTTGGAAGAATCTCTCAAACAGGAGCATGGTGCTGTCCTTCAACTGCAACAAGAAGCATTGCGCCTCAAGAAACAACACGAAGATGCGGAATTTGCTCGGGAAGAGGCGGAAAGGGAACTTGAGAAATGGAGGCAAAAAGCTAACGAGGCCCTCCGTCTAAGGCTTCAGGCTGAGGAAGAGGCCCACAAAAAGAATCTTGCACAAGAAGAAGCTGAGAAACAGAAGGATGAGGCAGAGCGTGAGGCCAAGAAAAGAGCCAAAGCTGAAGACTCAGCCCTAAAGCAGAGAGACATGGCTGAACAAGAACTTGAAAGGCAGAGGAAGATGGCCGAGAGCACGGCACAGCAAAAGCTGACTGCAGAACATGAGCTGATTCGTCTCAGGGCAGACTTTGACAACGCTGAGCAACAACGGTCCCTGCTAGAAGATGAACTTTACCGTCTGAAGAATGAGGTTATTGCAGCTCAACAGCAAAGGAAACAACTGGAGGATGAACTTGCCAAAGTGAGGAGTGAAATGGACGTACTCCTTCAGCTTAAGTCAAAGGCAGAAAAGGAGACCATGTCAAACACGGAAAAGAGCAAACAGCTTCTTGAGGCAGAGGCCGCCAAAATGAGGGACCTGGCAGACGAGGCAGGCAAGCTAAGAGCCATTGCAGAGGAGGCTAAGCATCAAAGGCAAGTTGCTGAGGAAGAAGCAGCTCGCCAGAGAGCAGAGGCTGAGAGGATTCTCAAAGAGAAGCTTGCTGCCATCAGCGATGCCACCCGTTTGAAGACAGAGGCTGAAATTGCCCTGAAAGAAAAAGAAGCAGAAAATGAGAGACTGCGACGACAAGCTGAAGATGAGGCTTACCAAAGGAAAGCACTAGAAGACCAAGCCAATCAACACAAACAAGCAATTGAGGAAAAGATAATCCTACTGAAAAAATCATCGGAAGCCGAAATGGATCGGCAAAGAGCGATCGTGGATGACACACTCAAACAAAGGCGAGTTGTGGAAGAAGAGATCAGAATCCTGAAGGTGAACTTTGAGAAAGCCTCATCTGGAAAACTAGATCTGGAACTCGAGTTAAATAAGCTGAAAAATATTGCAGAGGAAACACAGCAAAGCAGGCTGCGGGCTGAGGAGGAAGCCGAAAAACTCAGAAGGCTCGCCCTTGAGGAGGAAAGGAAGAGAAGGGAAGCAGAGGAGAAAGTCAAGAAGATCACTGCTGCAGAAGAAGAGGCAGCTCGGCAACGCATGGCGGCCCTGGATGAACTTGAGCGTTTGAAGAAGAAGGCAGAAGAAGCCAGGAAGCAGAAAGATGAGGCTGATGAAGAAGCAGAAAAACAGGTTGTGGCAGCTCAACAAGCCGCCCTGAAATGCAGTGCTGCGGAACAGCAAGCGCAGAGTGTTCTTGCTCAACAGAAGGAGGACAGTATCATGCAGAAGAAGCTCAAGGAAGAGTATGAGAAAGCCAAAATGCTTGCCAAAGCCGCCGAGGCTGCAAAAGAAAAGGCGGAAAGGGAAGCTGCATTGCTCCGTCAGCAAGCGGAGGAAGCTGAGCGGCAAAAAGCGGCCGCTGAATTGGAAGCCACACACCAGGCCAAAGCCCAGGAAGATGCTGAGAGACTGCGGAAGGAAGCTGAATTAGAAGCGGCTAAACTTGCCCAAGCTGAAGCTGCAGCCTTGAAGCAGAAGCAACAAGCGGATGCTGAAATGTCGAAACACAAAAAACTGGCAGAGCAAACATTAAAGCAGAAGTTCCTCGTCGAACAGGAGCTCACGAAGGTGAAACTTCAGCTTAGTGAAACTGACAATCAAAAGTCTCTCCTTGATGACGAGCTGCAACGCTTAAAGGACGAGGTCGACGATGCTATGGGTCAAAAAGCGCAGGTTGAAGATGAACTGATGAAAGTCAAAATTCAGATGGAAGAGCTGCTCAAGCTTAAAATGAAAATCGAGGAGGAAAATCAGCGCCTGATCAAGAAAGACAAAGACAACACTCGAAAATTCCTTGCGGACGAAGCGGAAAACATGAAAAAGCTTGCAGAGGATGCTGCAAGGCTTAGCGTAGAAGCTCAAGAGGCAGCTCGCTTGAGGCAGATTGCTGAAGACGACCTGAATCAGCAGCGAGCTCTTGCAGACAAAATGCTCAAAGAGAAGATGCAGGCCATTCAGGAAGCATCGAAATTTAGAGCAGAGGCAGAGATGCTCCAAAGACAGAAGGACTTGGCTCAAGAGCAAGCGCAAAAGCTGCTTGAGGACAAACAGCTCATGCAGCAACGTCTTGAAGAGGAAACCGAGGAATATCAGAAATCCCTTGAAGCAGAACGAAAAAGGCAATTGGAGATCAGAGCAGAGGCAGAAAAACTCAAACTCCAAGTTTCTCAGCTGAGCGAAGCCCAGGCCAAGGCAGAAGAGGCAGCAAAGCAATTTAAGAAACAAGCTGATGCCATCGCATCCCGTCTTCATGAAACGGAAATTGCCACCAAAGAAAAAATGGTTGTTGTTCAAAAATTAGAAGTTGAGAGACAAAATAACAGCAAAGAAGCCGGCGATTTACGCAAAGCCATTGCAGCGCTTGAGCACGAGAAGGCTAGACTGAAAAAAGAAGCTGAAGAACTTCAAAATATGTCTAAAGAGGTATTGTGTTAAAAATGGCATAACAAAACAGTTTATGCCATTGTCAACACTTCTCTGAAAACTAACAGTGTTTTTCTTCCAATTTTCCCGATTCCTTTTGTTTGATTGAACTAACCTTATGGCTTTGATTTTTAGGTTCACTTTAAACTTTTTTTTTTTCAGTGCTCTGTGCTCATGTACATCCCTCCCCTAATGCTTCATGCCATGCACCAATTTTTCGGGTGCACTTCATTTGTTTGCTTTGAGAGAAAATACAATAAAAATGGAAAAAGTATATCCTAATTAGGTAACTCAACAAGAATGTGAAAATTAATAGTGTACCAATTTCGTGGGGAGAAAAAAAACAAAACTGCTGTCATCGAAGTTGACAATAGTTATAGTGTGCATATTGACAATGCAATAAAACAAAATCCGCTACTTAGTTGCATTGCGTATCTGAAAACTGAAATTTATGTTAACCCGAATAAAATCACTTACTTCGCAGCAGGCTAAACAGTGCAAGATTCGAGTCTATACTGTACTCATATGTGAGATGTTGGTTTCGTCAAGTTGCAAAACAAGTTGTTTGATCAACATTCCAAATTCATTCATGACAACAAAATTAATCCACACAATTAATGAACAAAGGTATCACGCATCAGCAGACTGCACTGTATGGTGGTTGGTGTGGTGTATTGTAACAGACTGGTGTGAAGAAGATATTTGCTGCCCAGCTCAAACTGGTACTGACTTGGTTGTTTTTCTTCCCCCTGACAGATGGCTGATGCACAACAGAAACAAATTGAGCATGAGAAGACAATGCTCAAGCAAACATTCCTTACAGAAAAGGAAATGATGTTGAAGAAGGAGAAGTTCATTGAGGATGAGAAAAAGAGATTAGAGAGCCAATTTGAAGAGGAGATTAAAAAGGCACAAGCTCTAAAAGATGAACAAGAACGGCAAAGACTGAAGATGGAGGAAGAGAAGAAGAAATTGCAAGCCACCATGAATGCAGCTCTTACAAAACAGAAAGAGGCCGAAAAGGAGATGATAAACAAGCAAAAACAAATGCAAGAACTGGAAAGGAAGAGACTGGAGCAGGAAAGAATCCTGGAAGAAGAGAACCAGAAACTGCGGGAGAAACTGCAGCAGATGGAGACAGCAAACAAAGACTCTATTCAAACTGTCAAAGTTCCTATTACTATGGTTGGCAATGTTCTTAATGGGCAAAATGCTTGTGACACAGTAGATAACATGGGGAAGAAAGCTGACCCCTTAGCTTTTGATGGTATTCGTGAAAAAGTACCAGCAAGCAGACTGTACGACTTAGGTCTACTACCAAAGAAAGATTTTGAAAAGCTCAAAAATGGTAAAGCTACTGTTCAAGACCTTGGTGAGACCGAAAACCTCAAAACCATTCTTAAAGGAAAGAACACCATTGCTGGTATTTTGACATCATCTAATAAAATGATGTCAATCTATAAAGCATCCCAAGAGAAGAAGATTACACCAGGCACAGCCATGGTACTTCTTGAAGCCCAGGCTGCGACTGGTTACATGCTAGATCCCATTAATCATAAGAAGCTTTCTGTTAATGAGGCTGTCAGGGAAGGATTAATTGGACCAGAGCTGCATAATAAAATGCTTTTAGCTGAGAGGGCTGTGACTGGTTACAAAGATCCATACACTGGGGGCAAAATATCTGTCTTTGAATCCATGAAAAAGGGCCTGATAGAACATGATCACGCTATCAGAGTCCTTGAGGCTCAGATTGCAACAGGTGGCATCGTTGATCCTGTCAATAGTCACCGTGTACCCAATGAAGTGGCCTATAAACAGGGACTTTATGATCCAGAAATGAACAAGACTATGGAAAACCCTTCAGATGACACAAGAGGTTACTTTGATCCCAGCACCCAGGAACCATTGACATATTCTGAATTAATGATGAGATGTTCACCTGACCCCAAAACTGGCTTGCTTCTTTTGAAAATCACAGATAAAGCTGCCCAATGCTCTAGTATGTACACAGAGGAAGAGACCAAGGATGTGTTCAGTAAAACCACGGTGTCTGTTCCATTTGGAAGATTTAAGGGAAAAAATGTCACCATTTGGGAAATAATAAATTCTGAGTACTTCACAGAAGACCAAAAGAAAGATCTTCTCCGTCAGTACAAAACAGGCAAAATCACAATAGAAAAAATCATTAGGATTGTCATCACAATGGCAGAAGAGAAAGAAAAGACGAATGAAATAAACTTCAGTGGTCTTCGAGCACCGGTTCCTGCAACTGAGCTTCTAGAATCCAAAATTATTGATAAAGACCTTTACAACAAATTGCAAAAGGGGAATAAGACTGTCAAAGAGGTCTCTGAAATGGAGCCTGTCCACAGAGCGCTGAAGGGCACAAATTGCATTTCAGGTATAATTATTGAGTCAACAAAGGAGCCAATGTCTTTCTATAAGGCAATGAAGGAGAACATAGTGAGACCTGGACTTGCCTTAAATATGCTTGAAGCCCAAGCAGGAACAGGCTTTGTGGTTGACCCGATTGAAAACCGGAGGTACACCGTTGATGAAGCTGTAAAAGCAGGTGTTGTTGGTCCTGAACTGCATGAAAAACTCCTAAGTGCGGAGAGAGCAGTCACCGGTTACAAAGATCCATATACCGGAAAGACGGTGTCTCTGTTTCAAGCAATGAAAAAAGATCTAATTCCAAAAGAGCAAGGAATCAGACTGCTGGATGCACAAATGACCACCGGAGGCATCATTGATCCAGTCAACAGCCACCGTGTTCCCCATGATGTTGCCTGCAAGCGAAATTATTTTGATGATGAAATGAAACGCAGTCTAAGCCAACCAACCGATGAAGTCAAATGTTTCTATGACCCCAATGAAAAAGAAAATGCGACATACGCGCAACTCTTCCAGAGATGTTTAACTGACAAGAAGACTGGTCTGCAGCTTTTCTTTCTCACCAATGAGGCCATCAAAGCAAAGGAGGAGCCAACACTTACCGATGCCCAGACCAAAGAGGCGATGACTCAAGAGACCATTGAACTTGACTGCGGTCCATTCAAGGGCAGGAAAATTACCATTTGGGAACTTATCAACTCTGACTATCTAACTGAGGCGCAAAGACTTGACCTGATCAAACAATTTCGATCTGGAAAGATAACACTTGAAAAGTTACTCAAGATTGTCATCACATTCATAGAGAAAGGGGAGGCAAAGAAACAGGAACAGCTAATGTTCAAGGGTCTCAGATTACCTGTTCCAGCAGGTTGTCTTTACGAGTCCAAAATAATTGACAAAACAACGCTTGATCTTCTTCAGCATGGCAAAACAACGCCTAAAAAAGTCAGTGAGAATCCCAGTGTGAAAAAATACCTCTGGGGCTCAGATAGCATTTCTGGCATCTTCTTAGAACCAACCAAAGAGAAATTGAGCATTTATCAGGCTATGAAGAAAAACCTCATCAGACACAACACAGGGCTTTCCCTTCTGGAGGTTCAGGCAGCCACGGGCTTCATGGTAGATCTTTTGAAAAAACAATTTTTGACAGTAGATGAAGCCGTAAAATCCGGCCTTGTAGGCCCAGAGCTCCATGAAAAATTGCTCTCTGCAGAAAAGGCTGTCACAGGATATAAAGATCCATTTACAGGTGCGAAAATAGGCCTATTTGAAGCGATGCAAAAGGATCTCATTTTGAAAGACCAAGCCATGCCATTGCTTGAGGCACAAATGGTCACTGGAGGAATAATTGACCCAGTGAACAGTCTTCGTGTCCCAATGGACATTGCTTTTGAAAAGAACATTTTTAGTCAGGAAATGGCGAACACACTCTATCAACCATCTGATGAAAACAAGGTTTTCACTGACCCAGAAACTGATGAAAATGTAACATATAAGCAGCTTAAAGACAAGTGCAAAAGAGACCCAGATACAGGCATGTGCATCCTCCCGCTCTCAAAGCCTCAATCTCCTACAGTTGTGGAGAAGACATACCTCTTCACGGAGGAGCAAACGCAGAGTGACCTGGCCAGTACACAAATTGACATTCCGATTGAGGGTGTCACTGATAAACCCACAAACCTCTGGGATATCATGAACTCAAATTTGATCCCAGAACAACAGAGGCAGAAGCTTATCGATGGATATCGTTCTGGAAACATGACTAAAGAACGAATGATCATAATTATTATTGAAATCATGGAGCAGAGAGAGATTGTGCGAAATGAGAATCCTCTTTTATGTAAGACAATGAGGAGACAAGTTACTATTGAGGAGCTGCACAACGCTCGAATCATTGACTTGGAAATGTACAACCTTCTTAAACAAGGGAAAAGAGATATCCGTGACATAATGGAGATCAATAGTGTAAAACAGTATTTATATGGCACTGGCTGCGTCGCTGGTGTCCAAACTGACTCAAGCTCAAAGATTAGCATATATCAAGCCATGAACAGGGGATTTCTTGAACCTGAAATTGCCCTTAGTCTCTTGGAAGCACAGGCAGCGACAGGCTTAATTGTTGATCCAGTAAAAAATGAGACACTTACAGTTGATGAAGCTGTTCGTAAAGGAGTTGTAGGCCCCGAGATCCATGATAAACTACTTTCTGCTGAGAGAGCCGTTACAGGATACAAAGATCCATACAGTGGAAAGGTCATATCTCTTTTCCAGGCGATGAAAAAAGATCTTGTTCAAGAGGATTACGCTCTGAAAATGTTAGAGGCGCAGTCTGCCACAGGAGGAATTATTGATCCAGAATTTCAGTTCCATCTCCCCGCAGACATTGCGATGCAAAGAGGGTATATCAACAAGGATACCAATGAGAAACTGGCGGACGGTGTTAAAGGTTTCACTGACCCTGTCACTGATGAAAAGTTGTCATATGCACAGCTACTTAAGAGATGCAAGCTAGAAGGTGGATTGCGTCTCCTCTCTCTGGGAGACAAGAGACTGATGTTCAAGGGTCTCAGAAAACAAATCACAATTGAAGAACTTCTCCTTTCACAAATTATTGACCAGAAAACTGTTACTGAACTAAATGAAGGTCTAATTTCAGTAGAGGAGGTCAGCAGTAGGTTATCCAAGTACCTAGAGGGCACAAGCTGCATTGCAGGAGTATTCCTAGAGAGCACAAAAGAACGTCTCTCAGTTTACCAAGCAATGAAGAAGAACATGATCAGGCCAGGCACAGCCTTTGAACTGCTTGAGGCCCAGGCAGCCACAGGTTATGTTATTGACCCAATCAAAAACCTCAAGCTGACTGTTAATGAAGCAGTGAAAATGGGAATTGTTGGACCCGAATTCAAAGACAAACTTCTCTCTGCTGAGCGTGCAGTGACGGGGTACAGGGATCCATATACAGGCAAGACAATATCACTCTTCCAGGCCATGAAAAAGGGTCTCATCCTTAAAGATCATGGTATCCGTCTCTTGGAGGCTCAGATAGCCACCGGCGGAATAATTGACCCTGAGGAAAGTCATCGTTTGCCAGTTGAGATGGCATACGAGCGTGGCTTCTTTGATGAGGAAATGAATGAAATACTGACAGACCCATCTGATGACACCAAAGGTTTCTTTGATCCCAATACTGAAGAGAACTTAACGTACCTGCAACTCATGGAGAGATGCATTACTGATCCTGACACTGGCCTGGTTCTCCTTCTCCTTAAAGGAAAGAAGCGAGAGCGAAAGACTTCCTCAAAATCCTCAGTTCGTAAACGAAGAGTTGTTATTGTTGACCCAGACACAGGGAAAGAAATGACAGTGTACGAGGCCTACAGGAATGGACTCATTGACCGCCAGACCTACTTGGAGCTTGCTGAACAAGAGTGTGAATGGGAAGAAATCACAATGACATCTTCCGACAGCACAGTGAAATCCATTATTATTGACAGGAAGTCAGGCAGACAATATGATGTTGATGATGCACTCGCGCGTGGCCTCATTGACCAAAATTCTCTTGAAACATATCGTTCTGGAAACCTGTCCATCACAGAGTTTGCTGACATGCTTTCCGGAAACATGGGAGGCTTCCGATCTCGCTCCTCTTCTTTTGGTTCCACCACTTGCTCTGACTACTCCTCTCCTATGAGTCCAATACCTTCTATAAAACCACCTGCAGTCATATGGAATGATCCAACAGAGGAGACTGGCCCTATTGCCGGAATCCTGGACATAGACACATTGGAGAAGGTTTCAGTCACTGAGGCCATCCACAGAAACTTGGTAGACAACATCACTGGCCAAAGATTGTTGGAGGCCCAAGCCTGCACTGGAGGAATAATTGACCCTACAAGTGGGGAGAGATTTTCAGTCGCGGATGCTGCAGAAAAAGATCTTGTTGACAAAGTCATGGTTGATCGTCTTAATCTGGCTCAAAAAGCATTCAAGGGATTTGAAGACCCCAGAACTAAAGAAAGGATGTCTGCCTCCCAAGCTCTAAAGAAGGGCTGGTTGTATTATGAAGCTGGGCAACGATTCCTCGAGGTACAATATCTGACAGGTGGACTTGTTGAGCCTGATGTTGAGGGAAGGGTCTCACTGGATGAATCAATCAAGAAGGGTTCAATCGATGCCCGCACAGTGCAGAAACTAAGGGATGTCAATTCTTACTCAAGATACCTCACATGTCCAAAAACTAAACTTAAGATCTCTTTCAGAGATGCCATGGACAGAAGTATGGTTGAGGAAGGAACTGGTCTTAGGCTTCTGGAGGCCTCCTCACAGTCCAGCAAAGGCCTCTATAGTCCGTACAATGTCAGTGGCTCTGGATCTGCTTATGGGTCACGGTCAGGTTCAAGGACAGGTTCCCGATCAGGATCTAGGAGAGGCAGTATCGATGCAGGCTCTACCTTCAGCGTCAACTACTCATCCTCTTCCTTCACATCTTCCTCAACTGGTTATAGCCGCAAATTTTAATTGCCCACATATACAGTACCAGCCTCAAACAGCTTTATGAATTGGACTATTCAACATAGGAATCAATAGTAACCACTATATTTTATAAGTTCATTTATTTCAGGAGAAAAAATAGCAAAGAAATTATAATGTATTTATTTTGCCCGCCATGTGGTCAAACCAAGCTTGACTTGACAATTTATTTTGATATTAAGGAACCATGTTTCAAGGGTATTCCTATAAGTGCACAAACAAAACAAAGTATTGCCCCAAATATAAAGATTTTTTTTCCAACAACGCCTCATGGTCTAAATACAGCATGACATTTTTACTTTTTCAAAGTGGCTTCATAGCTCTTATTTTATAGCTAAAAATGTAAGAAGTTATGTATTTTGTTTTTCCTAACTAGTGCTGCTTGTTTGTCAAACTGAAATACTTTTCCAGTCTTCCGTGTTTTTATTTGAAATTCTTTTTTGACTCTACCAAATAAGATGGATAGCAACTTTTTTGACAAAATCTTATGTATTTATCTAACTCATACACGGATTCAAATGTTTGTATACTCCAAACAGATTTTGTGTTTTGTTGATTTGTTGATCTTAACTATGCATTGTGTAATCACAGTCTCAGACACTAAAATGAAAGACCCCTGTTGTATATATATATATATATATATATATATATATATATATATATATATATATATATATATATATATATATATATATATATATATATATATATACAGTACTTTCATATGATTATTTGTGATGCTTTGAATTTTATATAAATTGGACTTGGTTGCATGATTTTTGTTTGCTATTGTCTCTACCCATCTTGGGTTCTTCATAATCATTATTTCTTGCAAAGATTATGTCATACTTCATCCCACACATGATGTTAGTTTCGCCGTAAGTTATTTTCTTTTCCCATGCTTTCTTTTTATGTTTGTGTGTGTCCCTCAAATTAATTCAGTTTGTCACAGCTGCCAATGCACCATCATTTTGCTGCAAAATTCCATCACTTTAAACTACAATTACTTTTCTTGTATTTAAAAGCTCCCTTGGTCCCAAAGAATCCCTCCTTTGTGCACAGCTTCCCATTTGGCCCCAGTTTATGGCACCAACAAATTGGATGTATTTTTCAAACAGTATAAACATCACATCAAAGCACAGGTACAGTAAATTTCCAGAAATTGGTCATTTCAGTTTCATTCAGCTTGCGATGAAATGTTTAATTTCAGTTTGGCCAAATGTTCTTTTGTTTGAGTGAGTTTTTGTTTGTTTTTTTTTCGCCTTTGTAGCCTTGCCATCATTGTTTTGTATTTCACACTCAAAGTGAGCTGAGACAGACCTGACCTGACTTCTCCATCAAGGAATTTTAATTTCTGCCTTAAGCCTACCAAACATACAACTCTTCATCTCATAAAATGAGTTTTCTATTAAAAAAAAAAAAAAAAACATACATTTTGTGTTACACAAATCTTTAAAATCATTTTTGTTAAACGGCCTATATCATGCAAAATCAACTTTATTCAGCTTTTTGATATGTAAAGAGGCTCAGTAGCTGTCGTGTTTTCTTTCAATCACCCATCTCTGAGCATGTGTGTTTTCTAAGGACCAACACCACCCAATCGAACAAAATGATTGGTTCCTCAATCTTTGACTGAGCCACACCCATATAACCCCTCCAAACAAAACTCACATCCAAGTGTCGAACACCTGACAAGAGTGTCCAGGAAAGAGGCACTTTACTCGCCACCTGCACAGCCACATGGGCCTGCGTTTACTTTTGGATTAGAGAAATAGACACCAAAATAACTGAAATTTCTTAAGAAATTAGATTGCCCCTGTGTGAAAGGTAATATATATGTATAATAATATATATCTCATTTTGGTTGAGTGAGAAAAGTTTTAAAAAGCATGATATAGACCTTTTAAATAATTGATTTTGTTGAGCAAACATGATGTTCATTTTTCTTTTTTAGTTTCTCCAGGAATATTAGAGCAAATATGGATATTCATTTTCAACCATATAAAAACGGTAAGCTTTTGAAGAGATGTTGCTTTGTCTCGTGTTTGACTGCTGAATATTCCTGACATAAAAAATATGCAAATAAATATTTTGAGATGCCTTTTTGATATTTTATCTGAATGTGATCTAAATCCACTCATACCAACCTGCTCACTGTTATTGACACATATGTTTTGCATGATCTTTGCAATAACTGAACAAAATAATTGGAAAAGTTCCAAATGTAACTACTTTGGATGTTTGAATTGGTGTTTTAATTTAAATTATTGTAGGGTTTCTCAACTTGCATATTTAAATCCAAAGACAAAGAAAACACAGTTAGTGCAGCAATGAAACAGCTCATCAGCAATCTCTGAAGAAGCAAGATAATGCAGCAGGGAGAGATGAGGACCAACCCTCATCCATTCATTCATTTCTTTATTTTCCGGACCACTTAATCTTCACTATGGTAGCAGAGGGTGCTGGAGCCTATCCCAGCCGTCTTCGAGCAATAGGTCAGGGCAACCCTGAACTGGTAGCCAACCAATCGCAGGGCACACAGAGACAAACAACCATTCACAGTCACACCTAGGAACAATTTTGAGTGTTCAATGAGCCTTCCATGCATGTTTTTCAAATGTGGGAGGAAACCGGAGGACCCAGAGAACACGCAAACACCATACAGGAAGGCTGGAGCTAGAATTGAACACATGACCTCTACACTGTGAAGTCGATGTGCAAACCACGTGACCACTGGGCCTCGCAGTGGACTGTAGTTTAACTCATTCACTGCCATTCACAACATATACATACATATCAGTGACGTGCAGTCAGGGGAGGCAGCTGAGGCAGTCAGGGGAGGCAGGTGAGTCTGTGCCTCACCTGTCATCATGGAAATATCAAATGACAAAATGAATTAGTTATTTTAGTTACATTTATATTTATTTAGTGATTTGTACTTGAACGTTCTTTTCCATTTGACTACACCATTTTTGGATGTTTTTTTCAAAATCGCAGAATTTTCACATTTACCGTTCAAATACTAAGTGGAGACGAGCGGTGAGGCAGCAGCCGGCTGAGCCTCACCATGGATTGCGCAATCACTATGCTTACTGTGCTGGCTTGCTCTGCAGTGTGACCGCATTGCTGTCCCTCTGCATATCGCTATTAAAGTGTTCAAACACTTTTAGTATATGAACTAAATTTCTACAGTTTAGCTGGTGTTTATAATGTACAGTCACTGTACATTATAAACACTGTACTACAGTGTTTATTTTATTTTATTGTTATCAAAACTGTGTGCATAAGTGAGGCACACAGTTCTATTGCCTCATGACAGGGGGCGCTGGTGATTAGAGATTCTTCTTGCGACTCCTCGGCTGCAGAATAATAGAATTGTATTTATATATATATATATATATATATATATACAGTAAAGTCTCGTTATATCGATATTCAAGGGAGTCCAAAAAAATATCGATATAACCGGGACTATCGATATATCCGACCCTGTTTGCATGTAATTTTCTCCGTGCGTGCATAGAAATAGTATCGATATAACCGGGACTATCGATATATCCGATATCGATATAACGAGACTTTACTGTATATATATATATATATACAGTAAAGTCTCGTTATATCGATATCGGATATATTATTAGAAACTTTAGTTACTTTTAGTTACATTTATATTTATTTAGTGATTTGTACTTGAACGTTCTTTTCCATTTGACTACACCATTTTTGGATGTTTTTTTCAAAATCGCAGAATTTTCACATTTACCGTTCAAATACTAAGTGGAGACGAGCGGTGAGGCAGCAGCCGGCTGATATATATATATATATATATATATATATATATATACAGTAAAGTCTCGTTATATCGATATCGGATATATCAATAGTCCCGGTTATATCGATACTATTTCTATGCACGCACGGAGAAAATTACATGCAAACAGGGTCGGATATATCGATAGTCCGGGTTATATCGATATTTTTTTGGACTCCCTTGAATATCGATATAACGAGAATTTACTGTATGTATGTATATATATATATATATATATATATATATATATATATATATATATATATATATATATATATATATATATATATATATATATATATATATATATATATATATATATATATATAGGGCCTAAACTACCAGCAAGACTTTAGTTTGCTGACGAAGTTTCTAATAAGTAGCGAAACGTCCGACACCTTCAAAGAAGTACAGATGACAGCTGAAGAAACCTTTTCATCGATGGACCACTCCTGTACGACTGACAGCTTACACAGACGTATGTTGTGTGTAGTTTTAAGGCTTATTGAGTTGAAAATTATATTTTATGGAGACCTGGGAACTGATTATTCTGTAATGGCTTCCTATGGGAAATTATTTTTTGGGATACACACTTTTCTCCTTACACACTCTGTTTGGGAACCAATTAAGTTAGTAAGCCAAGGCCCCACCATTGAAAGAGACAGTTTCAACTCAGCTTTGTGAATGTTCAGGAGTGGCTCAGCCCAAAGCTCAGACCGAATCCGATTGAGCATCTCTGGAGAGATCTGAAATGGACTGTGCAACAACCCTTCCGGTTCCTGATGATGCTTGAGAGGCGCTGCAAATAGGAATGCCCTAAGAGAGGTATGCCAAGTCTGTGGCATCATATCTGAAAAGCCGTGGGCCTATAAATACTTTCAAATGTGAATCAATTAAGTGTACAGCAAATGCTGTGAAAACATCTGTTGATTTTTTTGTCTTGTATTTTAATACATTGGCAAATAATGTTGTACAATTTGAAGGATATAAATTCATGCATTTAATTTTGGAATGGGGTTGTCACTTAGTAAAATGTGGAAGAAGTTAATCCTTGTCAATACTTTCATGTTTTTTTTCTCCAACTATCTTTTCAAATTTACTACAATGGAAACTGGAATGTCTACTTCCGCAGGGAAACTTTTTCTGAATGCAGAAAGTCATAGGTGTGTGTGTTTGTTTGCGCTGTATATGTGTGTGTTTGTTTGTGTGTGTGTGTGTGTGTGTGTGTGTGTGTGTGTGTGTGTGTGTTGGGAGGAGGGGGGTGTTGAAATCAGGCTTTTTGTGTTGGGTCTGGGCAGCCAGGCCTCCCAAGTGTCACTCGAGGCCCTCTGCTCACATGAATGAACACAGTGAAAAGACATTGAATTCTGTGAGGATGACAGGAAAAGGGCGGAGCAATAAAAAAAAAAAGATTTAGGGTGATTGCGGCAAATGCGCTCATATCCTACCATTTTATGGATCACAACTTCCGCCCAAATGCGTATATCAAGTACAATTATTGTGCCACATTGAAAGATAGGCATTATATAAAAGAAAAACGCTAAACATTCATTAACGTAATTTATCGCATGCATTTGTAATCATTAATTACGGTCTAAATATATTTAGAATGTGTAAAAATGGAACAAAAGTCGTGTGGTTCGAAAAAGATCTCTGAATGAACTGCTCTTGTTGAGTAATTAGCAGTGTTGGGGGACATTTCAGTGTTTCAAATTTTTCTCATTCCTGGAGGGTTTGCGGTATGAATGAGAAAGAATAACGTCATAAACACGGTCATCATCATTTTGGGTTATGTTGTGTTACATCTATATTTCAAAACACACCAATATTTGGTTTATACGTTTTTGGATAGCTATTTACTTGTGTTAAATATGCAGTTGGCACTGTTATGCCTTTGTCATTCTACATCCAGTTACAGACTTTTGTCATGGAAATGTTGTTAGTCGGCTGCTCTGCTCTTTTTTTCCCTTTCTTTTCACATTTTGGACTTTTAGGACTCGTTAGTTATCAGTATGAATGAGGGTCCAGATAGACCTTTTTGCATTACACGAGAAAGTGTGTCACATCTGCTACTGTCCACATTGAACGATGCCATAATTATCTATTTGAAAAGATAGAAATAAAACATAGTGTGTGGTATATATTTTTACTGATGCAACTGAATTACTAAGACAATTGCTCCCTTGTAGCTGGGTGGGTCTGTGTGTCTTTTCAGGGCCTCTTGAACAACAAATGTTCTGGGCTACTTACAATTAACAGTATGGTATGAGTGCCCTATGAGCTGGGGTACTTGTCCTGTTAACTAGATTGGATATAAATGTAATGGTAATTCATGCATCAATTTTTATCAATAATTTATGAGGATGTTTTCAATTGAGTAGGTTAATAGTTACATGTAGCGACTAATAAAAGTATACTTCGCCCTCAACGAAGACGACTATTGATGGTGGATAATTTGGATGTGTTGATATATACTCTGACGAAGGCGGAAGTAGACGCCAAAGCATGTCAGGTATTTGAATACCTACACTATCTGTAAGTAAAGAATCTGCTTTATTTTAGTGTTGATATATAGATGGGATAAACGAGGAAGGCTCACTGTCTTTAATTTCTATGTACAGTTCCCGGGATCTGTTGCAACCACTCATGTAGTTTGGGGGTTACTGCCCTGGGTGCTCTTACCACAACAGACATGACTGTCACCTTAATTTTTTAGCACACACTAAACATTTTACAAATTTATTTACAATAGCCCTTCATCACACGTGTCAAAGGGATTCAGATTGCAAGAGTTAGCAAATTTGTTGATCTCAGCCCAACAGGAAAAAAGAAAAGAAAAAAAGTTTTTAAAAAGTAATCATTTGAAGAATATAGACCATTTTGGCCTTATTACTCTCTCTCTCTTGGCCTTATTACTATCTCTATCTATCTATCTATCTATCTATCTATCTATCTATCTATCTATCTATCTATCTATCTATCTATCTATCTATCTATCTATCTATCTATCTCTCTCTCTCTCTCTCTCTCTCTCTCTCTCTCTCTCTCTCTCTCTCTCTCTCTCTCTCTCTCTCTCTCTCTCTCTCTCTCTCTCTCTCTCTCTCTCTCTCTCTCTCTCTCTCTCTCCCTCCTCTCCCTCCCTCCCTTGCGCTCTCTCCCATTTGAGTTTCCCAGATAGCTTAAACAGTCATTGCAATTAGACACAGTTAATGACCACTGGGTGTGTCAATTATGTGTGGGAATTACACTTAAATAATGGTATAGAGTTGCAGCAACAGGGAAATGCATAATGAGAGGAGAACATATATCGCACACACAGTTTGAGGTAGTCTTTAGGAAACAAAGTGGCTGAAACCAGAGCAATCATGCGCTCAGTCTTTCTTGTGGGACTTCAACACTGTGCAGCCCACCCTACCCAATCGTCTGTCAGAATGTTGTACGCTATGCTAAAGCTTGACTAATCAAAGACAATAAGACAACTTCTCAACTTTGTCACGGAGATGAACAACGTATTTTAGTTTCGATTCTTTCAGTCTAGCTTTTTGTAACAGGCTTTGTTTGCTGTTAACTATCTTTCTTTCTTTCCGACCTATACATGTATGTCTACATACATTATGGTGAAATGTTACCTCTAAATTAAGTCAAAAATACCTAAACATTGCGGCTAGCCTATTCTGTTTAGGTCCATAGTTTATTTCTTCTCATCACCCAATCCTTAAGAAACTGAAGTAGAAACAATACTGTTTCTGTCTTCGCAAGGCTTGCAGTGCATCTGCCACAGGTCTCGCGTACACAGAACTTGGAAACAAGGCTAGTCAATGGTGTCAAAGATCCTAGCCTAGCCCATTAGGTTCTCTGCTTTTAACGCTCAGTCAGTGTTCTGTGATCTTTTGAAATTAAAATATATAAGTGGTAAAAAGTATATAGCAATATATTAGAATATGCATCTCATATATGCAAAAGTTAGTCATATATTTATAAATATGTACAAACATGGGAATGGGTAGGTCTGGCCTCCATGTGTGGAGTTTGCATGTTCTTCCCTGGCCGACGTGGGCTTTCTCCGGGTCCTCTGTTTTCATCCCACATTCAAAAAATGTGAATTACAGTTTATTGGAAAACTCCACATTTTCAATTGGTGTGAGATTGAGCACAGACGGTTGGCTGGCAACCGGTCCAGGTACTCCCCGCCTACTGCTCAAAGACAGCTGGGAAAGCAGATCAGAAAATGAATGGATGGATGTCTCAACTTTGATTTTGCTATCAAACATTAAAGAACAAAGCATCCATCCATTCAACTTTAATCCACTTTATCCTCACAAGGGACGTGGGGAGTGCTGCAGTCTATCCCCAGTAGTTGGGGTGTACCTTCACCTGGTTGACAGGCAATACCAAGAGCACACATAGAAGACCAACCATCTGTGCTCACAATCACAGTCATACCTAGGTGCAATTTTAAATTAGTCAGCATGCGAAAAATAATTATTTCCATGGGGAACCTTCAGGTTTTGTTACAGAGCATATCAAGTCCGTTGGACCTGGGTGTGAAACAATCATACATCGATCCGTGATATGGTTCATCCGCAAGTGGCTCATCGCAGCCTGACACAAAGCAGAAAACCCAATTCAGAGGGATGACAGCCTTTCATTCAAATTTATTTGAAGTAACCACTTGTCTGATAAGGGCGGCCCGGTAGCCGAGTGGTTAGCACACCGGCTTCACAGTGCAGAGGTCGCCGGTTCGCGTCCCGGTCTGGCCTCCCTGTGTGGGGTTTGCATGTTCTCCCCGCACCCGCGTGGGTTTTCTCCGGGTCCTCCGGTTTCCTCCCACACTCCAAAAACATGGATGGCAGGCAAATTGACCACTCCAAATTGTCCCTAGGTGTGAGTGTGAGAATGTCTGTTGTATGTCTTTGTGTGCCCTGCGATTGGCTGGCAACCAATTCAGGGTGTCCCCGGCCTCGTGCCCAAAGACAGCTGAGATAGGCTCCAGCAACCCCCGCGACCCTAATGAGGAATAAGCGGTACGGAAAATGAGATGACAGATGAGACTTGTCTTATAAGTGGGTGTGCATGAAAAGGCTTCTGGTTTCACCTGAACAATGAACACCTTTTTGCACAACTCTCTTGCACATGGATAATTATGTTCTGGGAAAGACTTATTGAGGTCTTACTTAATTGAATTTCAGCAAAGCGGTATGTAATTTCATAATGTAGGACTGGACAAAAAACAACAATGATTTTTTTTTTATTTCTAAGATTTCAGCCTTCAGTCTAATGAGAGTTTTTTTCGATAACTGTTTTTCATTTTTCATTTGATTTACTGAAATTTTGTCAACCATCAATCCACCATGTTCAGGGTCAAGGATTTCAATAAAAAAGTTGAATGCTTGAAATCACAAAGTGACCTAATGAAACAGTTCGGTACATCATCTGCAGTCAAATTGTGAGAATCGTTGAGAAGGGGGAATCCCTCCTCGAGCATGACAAGTCTGCAGTGGATACTCAGTGGGCAACATTTGACACAATATTGTATGATACAAGATTAGTTAGAATTACTTTCGAATACACACTTTCGAATAGGTGGGCCCCCTTTAAACTGGGCCCACTTCGTCAATGAAGAAATCTTCATGACAGTGCCTCTGAGTGGTCGATCCAGTTCTGGTCAGTCAGTGCCGATGTAAAAGGTTTCGTTAGGGTCTGACGTGAACTCTTCATCAGCTTTACCCAGGGGTTTATTGAATTGCATCATCCCACACGGGTCATTTCTATTTAACTGGCCAAGCATTGGGAGTTGCCTTTTTTTAATCCAATATATTATTTTATTTTTGAACAATAAAAACAAGAAAACATTGAATGTTTTTTTAATAAATAAATCGCATTAGACTGAGTCACATTATTCAGCTAAAAAATCATAAAAATGCCTTAAAGAAATGAGATGTGCTTTTTTAAACAGAATGCGTAGTTGACTTGAACAAATTAACGTTCAACAAACTAGCATTCAAGATTGACCTTGTGCATTAGTTGAAAAAAAAATGTGTCCACATGCACGTCTCCTAATTGAAAGTGCAAATTAGGATGGAATGTGGATGTGTGCACAGTGCAAGTGGGTATGCGTTGGTTGGATCAGCTGATTTGGTTCGTTATTTGACTGGCTGGAGAATTACAGGGGCAACAAAATAAAGAGGGCACAATTTAGGACAAACAAACTTCTAGGAAGTGCCTTGTGCCTTGTGTGATTATGCACAACAGACAGAATTCTTTTGTGTGTGTGTGTGCGTGCGTGTGTGTGTGTGTGTGTGTGTGTGTGTGTGTGTGTGTGTGTGTGTGTGTGTGTGTGTGTGTGTGTGTGTGTGTGTGTGTGTGTGTGTGTGTGTGTGTGTGTGTGTGAAGAATGTTCGTCTTTCATTTACATGTGAAATAAAAGAACCCCCCCCCGTGCTTTTCGTACAACTTCCAATAATGTTGACGTAGATTGATGTAATCAACGTGGACTCGTAATTCCCAGACAAATATTGTGGCATTTTGAAACATGACAGGAAATACTTCACAATGGAGGTCCTTACGCCAATAGTAGGGAACATATCAAAGTTGTTGGTATCGATGTTGTGTTCTTTGTTTTTGAGCAGGAATTACAATAGCTGCAAGTAAGATGAAAAGTAATGTGAGATCTTTTATTGCAATTAGTTATCACCTTTCTTGCGCCGAAGAAGACTGCTGAACTGACTCAATGAGGAATGAGTAATGAAAGGGGGTTGGGACGCTGAATGAGTGGGTGGGTAGCAGAGTGGGTGTGGATCTCTTTTGTAGCCTGCACTTCTCTCCCTCGCCACCCAAAGGGGGAAAAGGCAGAGGCATCTGTCGCTTAACACGTGAATGTTCTGAGAGTGGCCTGGGGGCCTTTCGAAAACTTTTTTTTTTCTTGCCCCTCCCTGCCCCTCCACCCACTCAAGGGGCAGCAGCATGAATTTTTAAGCTACATTGAGATCCAGGAAATGGGCTTCATTGAGTGAAATAAGATAGAGCAGGTGTGTTGGGGAAATGCAGAAGTGGGGCTTACATGATACAGGAGGAACCTGAGCATCATCATAGCTGGTGAGAATGATCTCTCATCTTGTTCCTCAGAGTCTGATCCCCTTGTCTAAGCTGATCTTGGCAGAGAACTGTGGGAGTTCAACTGAGTCGTTGGAATACATTGTGTCCATCTCGGCGCGCTAGCCCATCAGCAGCATTAACAAGGAAGGAATTCCTCTATCACAGCTCCCACAACAAAGAAGAAAGGGAGAGGAGCAAAGCCGGTGGGAGGTGAAGTGAGCTGAAGGGTGGGGTGCACTGTGAGGGGAAAGGAGGAGGACATTGTTTCCCTGTGACTATGGGCAACAGAAAAGCATGAGTTATCAGGACATGTGTGTGATCGTGTTTAGAAAGTGTGTTCGTAGGTGAGCATGCGTAAATGTTGTGAAATGATTGGGTGTGTGTTGAAGAGAGCATAGATGAGGTGGTGTGCCCAGACTTCAGTTTGGGATGTTGGAACAGGGAGGCCATTCAAAGGATGCTCAGACAAAGCGGTTTTATTTTTTCCCAACCTCTTTGAATCCTGAATGGGGACTTTCTGGATTCTTTTACCCATGCTGTTTGTCCCTGGTAGAGGGTAAGTGGAGTTCACATAATCTCAAACTGCCAAAACTCTCAGGATTCATCGAAAAATTGTGTTTGGATGTTGTTGGCTACTACTTGAATCCAAATCATCAAGAAAAACAAGCAATGTATTTTAGATACATTTGAAAAAATAGTTTTCATTTTGGACATACAGCCAAATTCTTGCAAGAAAAGAAACATATTTTTTTAGACTTAATCATTCCTGATTAATGTTTTAAACATTGTGATTTGGCAACTGTTCTATGGATAATGCCGTGATTGCTGATTATTACTCTGTTGCTAATTACAGCCTTCCCCCCAAAATGTGTGTGTGCGCGAGTGTGTGCGAGTATGTGTCTGCTTGTCTGTCCATCTATCAATCACAATGTTTGCTTGGCAGCAATTCAGATATGTATTGTTCTTACAGTGCACATCGACTGTGTTGTTTTCATTATTTTTCTTCAGATTACATTATTTAATTATACCGAATTACCATATCGTGTATTTCCTTAATGAATTTGAGTGCAGTGATTTACCAGAAATAACTGTTGTGAGCACTGGTTTGTTTGGAATGAATTTTAAGGAGAGGTCTAAGATGGTTTTGTGATGGGATAGTTGGGTCATCGGAAGATAAATGAAATGCATAAGTACAGTAGTATTTTTTCTGCCCAGTCAGACAGTGGCATAGTTGCATATCAGAAGCAGGGCTGGGGTATTTTTATGCTAAAAAAAGATATTCTTGGTCATTGGTTGAATAGCATTGATATCACTATATCTTGATAAATCTGCTCATATAGCCCCATAAATGGTATGCTAAGATCAGTTTGGAGCCAAAATGCGACTTCAGCAAATGGCTACATGCGGTAAAAAAAAAAAAGAAAAAACACCCGTACTCTTTAATTGTCAACCTATCTGGACATGGCCAGATACTCTGTGCTTTACTTGCTGGGCAGTGATGTGAGCTCACTGAGTAATCATTGATTTAAATGTTGGTTCTTTGTCCGGGACGACTCTCTGATCTGATTTAGTACTCCCCTGTGGATGTTTTGACAGCATCAACTCCCCGGTGAGACCTACGGTACATGAGTTGTACTTACTCATGCACATGAAGACGTCATATAGAGACTCTCATTTAGTTAAAAGCCATGTCCTCTAGCTTCTAGAATTTAAGTGCTTTTAAATACATGAGAAAAATGACATTCAAATTCAATGTTAAAATGGAGGATTCCTTATTTCCCATGGCTACATATTCTTTCCCACAAGCTAATAAAAGTGCACAAACTTATTGAAAGTATAAAGTCAAAGTCAGCTTTATTGTCAAATATGATAATAAGCATGACATACAGCACAGATGAAATTAATGTCCTCTCGCACCCAGTGTACGAGGCATGCAAGGCACTTATAACGTGGTTAAAAAGACGTACAATTGACAACAGACAATACATGTAATTTCTGAATGTAAAGTGAGGTAGTGTCGCCTGGAAAGTGAGGTAGTGACGTACGTAAAGTGAGGAAGTGACGTACGTAAAGTGAGGAAGTGACGTATATAAAGTGACGTAATGTAGTACTGCAAAAACAAACAACAAGAAAGGGTTGAAGTGAGGTCTTGCAGAAAAAATGAGAAAGAACAAAAAAATAGAGGTCAGGATGATAGTACAGCATGTAGTGTGTACTCAGAGTTCGGTGAGTGAGGCAGTGGGAAGGGGCAGGATGGGCAGGGCTGGGATGGAGTTGAGTTTCCGGACTGCCTGGTGGCAGAAACTGTCCTTGAGCCTGCTGGTCTTGGCTCGAAGACTCCGCAGTCTCCTACCCGATGGCAGCAGGCTGAAGAGGCTGTGGGAGGGGTGGGTGGGATCACCAGCGATGCTGATTGCTCTGCGGGTGAGGCGGGTGTTGTAAATGTCCTGAAGCGGGGGAGAGAGACACCGATGATCTTCTCAGCTGTCCTCACGATGCGCTGCAGAGTCTTACGGCAGGACACGGTGCAGGTGCCATACCACACGGTGATACAGCTGGTCAGGATGCTCTCGATGGTACTGCGGTAGAAGAAGGTCGTGATGGGGGTCGGGGCGCCAACTCTTTTGAGCTTGCGGAGGAAGTACAGGCGCTGGTGGGCTCTCTTGGCCAGTGATACCGTGTTGTGGCTCTAAACTACATACTGCAGAATCCCCTTTATCTTTGACGAGCCAATCATTTGTTGATGCAACTACCATGTTATACACCTTGGTCTCCATATGAACCCTTTTAGGGTCAGTGTTTACAATGGACGGCAATGTATCCTATAAGCTGTGCGCGTGCGCAATCGCGCACTGCTTGCACATACTCAGCGCACAAGAACATCAATGCAGCGCAAAAACTAAAATAAAACAGAAACGCAAGACTTAATATCTAATTTTAGAATTGATATAATCTAGTTAATCAGACCAATTATATCTATATATTTTGTACCATTTTGCGATGTAACTCAATGAATGATAGGTATCCAGCCAATAATGCCGTACAGTTCACGTACGCTCCGCAGCCAATTGGAGCAGAACCGTGTGAATGTGCCCTGCCCACGGCGTACACATCTGATGTTGCTCACAGTCGTCCTCAGTGTGCTCAGACACATAAAAAAAAATCACTCGTCAGGTTACAGGTTGTCATGACTGGTGCATCAGAAATCAGAAAACCTTTATTTGTCGCACAATAGGGAAATTTGCATGAAAAGGTTTAAGTGACCTTGAGAGTTCTAAATTGGGACCGCATTGGAGAGAGGACCCTCTTGCACCGGGGGCCTTTCGTATGCTCACCTGACTGGCTCATCGTCACTCTTCCAGCCTCGATCAAAATTAATGCATCACCTATAATTAACTACTCTTCACAACAAGGAAGGGTACAGCATCGGGGAGGAAACAAATAGCAGTGTGTCTTCTGCTCCACTTGTCATTAAAGAATAATTTGAGACAAAAGTATGTTGATGCTGTTCAGAACAATGACACAATAATTTCATCAGAAGTGGATCCCATGGACTTGGCTGAGTGATTACATTTGGATCATTGCCACTGGTTCGTCATGCCAACAGTGGGATCATTGAAAGCCTGTCACAGAGATTTGTAAAGCCAGAATATTTTAGCTGTGAGACAGAGCATGTGTGTTGTGGTCTAAATGAAAACAAAGGGGCAGCAAATATCAGAGCCAAACGTTGCACTGGGGTTCCTCTGGCCAAGAGAGAAATGATGCAGAGAGCTGGTTTGCTTTCAGGTGTGGCTTGTAGTTGCTGTGTAAAAAAGTGTACTTTTGCATTATTATTTTATTTGTCTTATTATAGGTAGACAAAGGTGATTCTCCATGCATGGCCAAGGGCTCTTACCGCAATCATTTCCTCATTAGTCTCCAGGCTGAAGATTATGGGTAACCTCGTAAGCCGGCCCACCTGCCTCGGCCAGAAGTCGGATGAGGACTTCCTGAAGGACTGCTACAATCGTCGAAAAGAGAGGCAGCTTCCTCAACATGAGCAGGAAAAAAACAAGGACATTGTGACAGAGACATTACAAGAGGAACAAGAACTTCACATGAGGCAGAAAGGAGCACATACACCAATTTCTGACAAACCTCTCCACAGCTCCCCTGCCTCAACAATCATGAGTACCAGTACTTTGGATCGTCCATGGCAAAGCACCCCATCTCCTATAAAAACATCATGCAATGGTACACTGACGAGAAGAACTGTACCCCCAGAGTATTCAAGATCTCCCTCTGCTTATCCTGACAAGACTGCTGCAGAGAGAAGGACTAGTTTTCAGAGGAGAGACTCGCGAGAAGGGAGTCCGTGGTCCTGGAAGACTGTGGCATCACGGGAGGTGACAGAAGTGACAGAGGTGACAGAAACTATTGTGACTGAGATCGTGGAAGTTACAGAGTATCCAACAGGAGATAAGTCAGGGGACCCCATTGTCACAAGAACTGTTCGAGTCCTGAATGGAGTTGCCCAGGAACTTGCTGAGGTTGATACAAAAAGAAATCCTTGTAATCCCATTAAATCACATAATTTACTTCATCATCATCATCATCATCATTTTTCGTCTTCTGAATTAGCAGTCTGTCCTTTTAAAGCAATAGTTGGTGTAACTGAACATCAGTGGTCTGACATTCAAAAAACTATAATTAAGAAAAAAAATGCAATCTTGTTCACTTCACAGCTTCAAGGTGATGGACACTCAAGGTCAGATCAGGATTCCTGTGTGAAGAGATGGAAGGTAAGTTTTAGCATTTCATAAGATTAAAACTGTTCAGATACTGCCTTCCTTTCAATTGTTTTCATTGATGTTGCCAATATTATGTGACGTCTTCCGAAAGCAAACTCAAATTCTTCAGAGTTTGGAAGCCTTGCTGACATGGGTGTGTGAAATAGAGGAGCTCACAGCAAATCAGAAGCCTCCATCTTCAGAGGTTAAAGTGGTGAAGGCACAGCTTCAAGAACAAAGGGTTTGTTTCTTTTCATCTCATTTCACAGTCCATAATCATATTAAACCACCTACAGTATGGAAAACACAACAACATAGTTATTCTATACATAGTAGTTGTAGCAAGGTCATGCCTCTTTTAGAAAATAAAATACAATGTGGAGGGGGCGTGTGCAGAGTTTGTGTCAACCAAAAATACAACATTTTCATGTTTACTGTGACCTCAGCCACTGTGAGTTCTTCCGATAAAGAAAAACAGACCCGCCACGAATTGGTACCATCTTGACACGTGACAAGGACACACAGATAGTTAAAAGTCCCCAGGAGTGAATATGCATACTTAAATCCATGTGGACGGTGATGGTTGTATCTGCACATTTGTCATTTGCATGCTGGTGAGCCAAATATTGTTGACACTGCAATGTCATTTTTGATCAATCTTCAACTGAGCAGAATACTTTGCTTTAGCTTCTGCAGCGCCTCCTAACAGATCGACGGAAAAGTATGCATACGATGATGTCAGAAGGTACGCAGATAGTGGAGGCCCATCCAGGAGAAGAGGGGGATCAGGCTCGGGTCAAGCTGTGTGCTCTCAAAAAGAAGTGGGAGTCCATTCAGTGGGAGGAGACTCAAAGGTCAACCACTTTCACAGGCAATGTCACACTTCGACACATTTACTTCAACACTTCCAATTTATTGTTGACCTACATGTTTCTCTCTCTCTTTTTTTTAATTTTAGGAGGGAGAGTCTGGAGCAGATTTTACCTAGGGCTCAACTCTTCCAGGAGGGCGTAGACAATTTGCAGCACTGGCTTATATCTGTTGAACAGGCCCTGACTGAACTACATAAAGCTGAAAAAGTCATGCTACACCCTTCAGAAGCCATAGTGAAGGCTAAGGTTGAAAATGTTGACCTTTTCCACATACTTCATTCATTCATTCATTCATTCATTCATTCGTTCGTTCGTTCGTTCGTTCGTGTGTGCGTGCGTCCGTTCGTTCGTTCGTTCGTTCGTTCGTTCGTTCGTTCGTTCGTTCGTTCGTTCGTTCGTTCGTTCGTTCGTTTGTTCATTCATCCATTCGTGCATTCATTCATCCATTTCTTTATTGGGAGAAGGAGAACTTGACGCGCAGTCATTTCTTTTTAGGCATTCGCTGATGAGATTCAGACTAAAACTGCTGAGCTTGCAAAAGTTCAAAAAACAGGTCATGAGCTCATGGAAGTGATTTCAGGTAATAGTCATTAATATCCACCCAAAACATAAGGATTGGATGATCATGATTTCCGAACAGAAGTTGACATTTGACAGTAAACAATCCACACCACACAGTTTCTCCCTCACATGAACGTTGGAAATGAATGCATTTTTGGTGACTATGATTTCAGAGGAGGAGGAACACCAGGTGCGAGAGAAATTAGATGGACTTCGTATCCGATGCTGCGTGTTAAATCTGAGTAGTCAGGATGTTCTCCAAAGGCTGGAGCAGGCACTGGAAGCCTGTCATCGCTGTACATCAAGCCAGGAGGACCTCCACATGTGGCTGCGACGCATTGAGAGAGAACTTTTGTGTGCCGCAGGGGAACAGACACATGTGGGAGATGCAGTGCTATGTGCGGCTGAACGACAGCGGGTAATATTGAGTGTTTTATGACTGGATAACCTTTACTTCGACTGCGACTCATAAAAAGTATGGTGTTATTTAATACAGTACAACTCCACAAAAGGGTACCAATAGCCAGGAAACAAGGCGTCTGAGAAGGCTTTAGTGTCGCCAACTCGAAATCTGATAGGTCAAAGCAATAGTTTGATCAACACTTGAAGCAACAGGGCCCGCAGAACTTATTGTGAAGGCATCCAGGTCGATTTCTGACCGTGACCATGAATAAATGATGGTAGAAATTTGATTGTTAAAATGCTTCAATCCAAAAAGACACACCTGGAAGCAATGAAAGGAAGCTGAAAGTCAATTTGGAATTATTTAAAAATAATTCATGGACAAATTCCGTGTGTGTTCTACATACAGTACTTGGCAATAAAGATGATTCTTATTCTGATTCTGAAAAAAATATATAATTAACATTGGTCTGTGATTCAGATGTTTTTAGGCCAGCAGCGAAGGCCTTGCAGACCCTGACGGTCCACCACTGGTTTACATACTGCCATGGAAAGTGAAAACGAAGTTATAGCTTTTTGACTCAAACCATAACGTATGCTAATACGAGTTGAGTACAGGTGTATGAAATCTAGCCTTACATTTTCTGAGAAAAGACGGACTACATTCTCAATTCACTCTTAGCTCAGCAGCTGTAAATGCACATAATTTTTTTCGGAGAATCAGCTTGACATAAAATTATTTGGCTTTGTTGCTTTTAGATAGAGGTCATTCATATGTGCTGCTGTGAAATGTAAATTTCTCCACAGTGACACAAATAAAGGCAAAACCAATCCAATCCAATATTACTTTATATTGGTGAGTTGTACTGCTTTAATGTATTTATTTCAATACCTATTCAATGTACATATATTTTTCCTCTGTGGGATACGTGAGTTTGTAAAATGGGCACATCGTACAGTATGGACTATTCTATATTATTAACTTCTTTCCCCAAAATGTTTGACAACCTCCTCACTTCCCACCCCCCATAATGTTGATAGCTGGAACAGGCTGTCGTGAAAGAAGTGGCTTGGTTTAAGGAAGCAGCGCTAAGACTTGAAAGGATGAAAACTGTTCACCTGAACCCACACCTCATATCCGAACAACTCAATGAGCAGAAGGTTGTGAGCAATGAACATTACATCACTTTTGTACTGAATGAGATTTACTTTAAATGTGCAGTGTAATGAGTTAAGAGCACAACTTATCTGATCTTTTGTCTCCTGGATAGATTTTGTCCGTAGAGATTCTTCAACACAAGTTCAACATTGAGAAGATGGAAAACATTGCTGAAATCCTGCAAACATACAGTGTAGAAAGCGAATCAGGGAAACTAAAGGTAAGTTATTTATAATGTATGATACTTTCCTTTAAAAATGTGTTGTCAATGTTGTTGGTTTCATTCTCCTTTCATATCTCTACACAGACCCTATTAGATGCCTTTCAGGAACAATTCGCCACCACATCAGCTACTAATTCCCATGGAATTCTGCAGCTTGAACATGCTCAGTCAATTCTTCTTCAGTTCTCAGAGGGCTTTGCTGAGGTTTCACCATGGCTAGAAGAAACAGAAACCCTCGTGAGGCAGCTCTCCCTCACCCCGTTCAGCTTCGACGCATTTCGTGAGCAACATGACCTTTTACAGGTAAAGGCGGGATAGTTATCCGCATGACGTGATTTTGCCACTCTTTTGCTTCTCTTGAAAAAAAAAACATTTTTACTTTGCATTCTAAAGGAATTGTACGGATGTGGCACAACCAACTACTTTTTCCCCTAATCCAAAATTGTATGGTCCTGATTTCTGGAGATCCCAAATGGCCGGTGTTATAAATTGCGTGTTCACAAGCCAACTGCGTGTGCGGGTGGGTGGTTAGAAGTATGTAATTAACTCAGCATATTGACATAAAAATGTATGGGAAATAGGCTTTTTAAACTGTTCTTTCTGTATTTTTTACAAATTTGTTTGATAACAAAAGTGTTTGCAGTAATATACTTCTCAGGGAACACACAAGACGAACTGTGTAGCAATTTTGTGCATTTTGGAAGACACAATCCTCTGTTCTACCCGGTCACAAAATCAGCTTCTGTTTTAATCACCATAAGTGTACTCCCAAACTAGCATTTAACAAACCAGACCCAAATGGATTAAAGTCGATGATATTTAACTATTTGATTCTTTTCTTCCAATGCTTAGTCCATGAGAGAGTCAATAGCTGAACATCGGCCGTTGATCTCACGATTATGCTCCTTGGCAAAACACCTGTCAGAGCTAAACCCAATACACGGAGAAGGATTTTGTCGCAAAGCGATTGAGGCTGAGGAGCGGCACCGAGCCATCAGAGATCGTGTTAGGGAGACTGCCCTTCTACTTGAAGAGTCCTTACCCAGATTTACTCAAGTAAGGTTCCACCAACTTCAAAGTAAAAACATGCAACTTCAATAATCTGATGCCTCAATTCGGAATGTTTATGTAAAAAATGCCCAATACTGTCACACCAGAATGACAGTCAACTGTAACTTGATGGATTTGATGTGCACACATAATCAGAGTTAAAACTTAGATGTTCCATTGACAGTATTTTTAGTTCGGGGGGGATAATCATGCAACCATTCTTGTTTCTACAGCTGAATGAGAGGATGATTCTTCTCAGAGAAAATCTTGATCGCCTGCGCAGTCACATCCAAACTCCAACACCTCTTCAGTGCCTTACGCCGAGGATTCAAGAGCAGCTACATGACAACAAGTATATCTTGTCTGAACTGTCCAAGTTGGAGCTTAGCCTTACAAATGTCAAGACACAGGCAGAAGACTTGCTGACCAACACACAGCCAACAGGGGTTGCGTCCATTGGCACAGGTGCATTACATTGCCCCAGTGTAACTTCTTAACAAATAATTGTTACCTTAATCCATTTTACACACTTCTATTCAAATGAATATTCCTCATTGATTGTGTAATAGCTTCCTTCTCATCAAAATCTTTGCATGCTGACAATACTAGCAATCCGGGAGCAAGTCTCGACCCTTTTCCAGCAGCTGGGTGAGACGTACAGTGAGGTTCGCGAAAGGGAAAGCTGGTTGCTCAAACTACTGGATCTGTCCATGAAGTTTTGGAGCGATGTTGCTGATGTGACAGCAGCCCTCAATAATGCTCAGCAGTCAGTTTTGGATCTTAATGCAAGCCAGACAGACTCTGAGACAATCTGTCAGAATTTAGAGATGATGCAGGTTAGCTTGGAAGACATTAAGTCTCTCATTGGTTTAAAACAGCAAGTTTGACATAATTATCCTCTTTCATTCTGACACCCACAAGACTCTCAGGGAGGCTATCGACACTTTGCAAGTAGATCTAGACACACTTGGTGTCCTCGGAATGGATTTGATGTCAGTATGTGGGGATACAGACAAACCGGATGTGACAAAAAACCTGGACGAAGTAAGCGATTACATTGAAATGAATAATTTGTGATGTTATGAGATGTACTGAGAATAGCGATGTGTTTGTCCTGTTGAAGCTTTATTGCCTGTGGAACAACTTGAATAAGTTGTGGAATGAATGTCACGACAAGCTGGAGGAATCCTTCCACATGGCCTTAAATTATCAAGACACTATGCAGGTGTGTGTACGATTATGAATCCGTTGTGTTGAATGCAGCAGCAAGTCTGAAACATTTTATGTTCATTCATTGTGGAAATTAATCAGATTTTTATGTATTTGAGGGACTTTTTGAGTGGTTAAAATCTGCAGAACTGAGGTCAACTGAAGAGTTTGTGGTCGGAACTTACCTGGAATCAGTCAAAGAGCAGCTGCGGGAACTTAAGGTGAGGTTTCACTCGGAGATGACCACTGTGGCTGCCTTACGCCAGCCAATCGGAGAGCACACAAAGACAAAAACAACAATTCACAGTAACAATCACACCCAGGGACAATTTCAAGTGATCTCATTCGTCCACACAGGATAGCCGAGGTCCGGAATAAAACCCGTGACCTTTGCACAGTGGGTATTTACTATCCAGTACTACCCTGTTCTGATCAGTGTTGGTTGTTTTTACAATAGGAATCGTCCGTTCGTTCATTCATATCTATTCATTCATCTTCCGGACCACTAGACGGGGCGCACACTGAATTGGTTAGCAGCCAAATGGCAGGGCACACAGAGACAAACAACCATCTGCACTCACACTCACACATAATTTAGAATGTTCAATCAGCCTGCCTTGCATGTTTTCAGAATGCAGTAGGAAACCGAACGACCCGGTGAAAATCCACCCGAGCCCGGGATAAAACATGCACACACAGGGAGGGGGATTCGAACTAATAACCTTTGTCGTGTGGAATTGGGATCCTAACCATTCAACTACCGGGCTGGAATCAGTAAATGGTAATTGCTATTGAAATAATGTCCATTTTATTAATTTGGAGTTAGCATAAATTAGTAAAAGTTTATCAACAATGTTACTGTATCCCAAAAATATTGAGAATTACTTTATATATATTATTTATTTCCCAAAAAGCGATATATCACTTTGTGTTGACTCATTGGGTTAGAGAGAGAGCGTTTTTTTTTCTGTGCATTCAATACTATTCGTGGGTCATCCCAGTCGCAATACTATGTTAATAATTGATGACCTTTATATTTGTTTTCTTCAGGAATTTAAACGAGAACTTTACCAGAAAAAGATTGAAATAGAAAGTCAAAATCATCGCTTTGTGTGGCAATTGTCTCCCGGCTCAGAGCGTTCATGCTTAATCTCACCCCTGTCTGACTTTAGACTGCGTTGGGACAGTCTCGAGTTTGAGACTGTCAGCAGACAGGTAAGTGGATGGCAATACACTCTCTCTCTCTCTCTCTCTCTCTCTCTCTCTCTCTCTCTCTCTCTTTCTTTCTTTCTTTCTTTCTTTCTTTCTTTCTTTCTTTCTTTCTTTCTTTCTTTCTTTCTTTCTTTCTTTCTTTCTTTCTTTCTTCCTTCTGTCTCTCTCTGTCGCTTTCTCTCTCTCTCTTACACACACACACACACACACACACGCGCACACACATACACACACATGCACACACACACACACACACACACACACACACACACACAGACATAAGTAATACGGTATTTTGTGTATGAATCAATCTTACCTTTTTGTTTGAAGCATCAACTGGAGTGTGCTCTACTCGGTCTGGGGCAGTTCCAAAACACACTTGATGAGTTGCACACGTGGCTTGCCCATACTGCTGAACAATTGCAGGCCAATAAAACAATGGGCATCGACCTGCAGGCTTGTGAAATACAGCTGGCCAAACACAAGGTTGGTTATGAGATAATGATCTTAAATCCTGAAAATACCTGAAAACTGTGAAGAAAATATCTCTAAATTACTTTAACTGTCAACCTTAACCTCAGGACTAAAACACATTGAAACAGCGACTGACGAAATCCATAAAGTTGCTGAATGAACTCTGCAATGTCTTCTTCCAGGTCTTGCGCAATGATGTCATGTCTCACGTTCACACAATGGAGTCCTTGAACCAGGCAGGCAAAGAGTTGCTGGAAGTTGGGTCCGGGGACTGTGCACATGGTCTTCAGTCTCAATTGGACCAACTCAATGAGAGCTGGGAGTTTGTTCAATGTGAAACTGAACGTTATCAGTTGGAGTTAGAAAACAGAATCAACCAGGTAATGCGCTTCATTTCAAATCAGGGGTGTCGTTTGGAGAGTGTCTCACACTGTATTAATATAACAGCAAGATATGATCCCATTTAGCTTCAAACAATATTTGTAAAATTAAAAATATATGATATAGTATAATGTATACATTAAATGTTACACTCACGTGTAGAGTATTAAATTATAATGTAAAAAAAAAATACAAATGTGAAATCAGTTTCTGAATCCGAAGTGAATGTGTTTTTGCATGAAAGTAAACCTTCAGATCATATGCAAATTCAAAATTCACATCACAGGAAATAATAAAATACAATATTTAAGAGCATTAAAGACTTCTCAAAAGTGAATAAAAAACCTTTATTGGACATAGATAATAATACAAATACTAATTATAATACTATTACTACTACTACTAACTACTACTACTACAACTACTACTACTACTAAAATATTTTATTATTATTATTATTATTATTATTATTATTATTATTATTATTATTATTATTATTATTATTAAGATACTACTACTACTAATAATAGTAACTATTATTATTGTTCAGATACTACCACTACTATTAATACTACTACTACTACTACTATTATTATTATTATTATTATTATTATTAATAATAATAATAATAATAATAATAATAATAATAATAATAATAAATCCAATCCAAGTTATTATTATTATTATTATTATTATTATTATTATTATTATTATTATACAGACTTAGGCTGGGGCATTTCTCATCAATGTAAATTCATTTGTCCTGACTTCTGCGTTAACCTGTTCATGCACCTTTTAACCTTATAACCTCATAAACTGCCCACTGTCATAACCAATCCCATCAAGAGTTGAATTGTGAAGGAACATGGAAATGCCAAAGAGATGTGATTCACTGAGAACTGAGGGTGTGGTGAAATACAGGATTGCTTTTTTTTTCCTGACACTCGCCATTCTCATTAAAATGCAGCTGGCTGCTACTGGACTTTGAAGGAGTGCATGCTTTTGTTATTTTTTTTATTATTTTTTCTTAAAGGAGCCATGAAAAATTACTAAAATACTTGATACTTGTCTTAACATTATTGTAATTTCAGGTATCGTTAGTTAGCGCCATATAATATACACTGTATGGCCAAGAGTATATTTCTCCAAAATAAGATGATAGTTTAAAAAAACAGTATTTGGTCTTGTAAACACGCTGTCCTCCTCAATGTTTTATTCTGGTACTTGGGTTATCAGCAGTTTGGATTTGGACATGTTAGTTTCATTCAAAACATTAAGATGAATAAATAGATTAAAAATGCTGATTTGAATTTTGACTTCACATGAATAAGCAATGGGGCCACCCTGGTAGTCGAGTGGTTAGCGCGTCGCCTTCACAATGTAAAGGTACCGGATTCAATGCCAGCTGAGGCCTCCCTGTGTGGAGTGCAAGCATAGTGTGAGATTATGAATATTCAATATTTTTGTAGATATATCAGATTAAAGGGCAACCGACACCACTTTTTTGTTTCTTAACTGACATCAGAAAAAAATTTCTAAACATCTAAAATACCCAAAACATACAGGATGATATTTTTAGTCAAATGCAAAACACCAATAAAAATGACTTAAAGTGTCTAAAAACTACTTCAAATTGAACCCGACAGTTTCAGAAGGTCCCGCCCCCTTGTTCGTGGTGTCATGCCTTGCCTTGCTCGAGAATCAAAACAATGGCTTCAGATTCGGAGAAGATGCTTTCTTGTTAATCATCCAGTTATGAATATGATTCAAATAGTTCTGAAGAGGAAGCATACATGTTTGCAATTCATTAAAGAATTTATTCCACGTCATCTGGAAAGAAATGTAGCACCCAAAAAATGCAGAACATGGCAACAAAGCTCCATGGAAATGGGCTGATTTTTCTCCTGGGAATTTTTGTCAGCGAATATCAAATAGTTGTCTCTGGGCAACACACAACAATTTGTGTTGTTTATGTGTTTTCCTTCTAATTTCGCCATGAACACGGATCAACACGCTAAAGTACTGCAAAATGCATTGTGTGTCCTTTAAGGTTTAAAATTCACGACAGTATTCATATATACTGTATATGTATACAGTATATATCTTTAATAAAGTGACTTTCAAAAAAACATCAGTTATGGAAATTTTCTGTGCAATTGTTGTTATGGCGTGCATCGTGAGTTGCTTTACAAATGGCACATTGCCCTGATAACTATAATTGTTGGTGCCCATCCATTTATATTTTCATACCTCCTATTTCTATATTTTTTCAGAAGAGATCTCCTTTCTTGGTTTGCCAATGATATGTTTGTACACTTTTACTTCACTTTATCAGGTGCAAGATATTACAATGGGAATTCAGGAACTCCAACAGTGGCTGGACAATACAGACATCAGATTGCCATCTTCCAAATCCATGTGGGGTATGCCAGAATCAACCACTGAGAGCCTTAATGCTCATTTGGTGAGACACAAAAATACTTCCAACTCTTCGATGTAGATCAAAGTTAACCTGATCGACTTCCTTTGTTGTGCACACTGACAACAGGAGTTGTGCAATGAGATGGAGTCAAAGCTTCACACTTACACAGATGTGAAAAATGCCATTCAAAGAATGGTGGAAAGCAGCAATGTTGTGCCGGGATCAAGTACAGAACACAGCCTGTCGATCTTAGACCAAAAGTGGTCTTCTGTGTACAACAAAGTTCAAGAACGGAAGGTTTCTCAACTCATCTATTTGTTCTCTGTTCTAATTGCGTTATCCATACGGTATTGTGCAATTAAGCGTGTGCTGCTCTTTTTAAGGTAAAGCTTATGAAAGGCTTGAGTCTGGCCAAGGAATTCCACAGTGACATGCAGGACCTCCTCACCAAGATCTCCAAGTGTAAGGAGTCTATTGGACTCCTCCCAGCTCCCAGCTTTGTTCTGGACACAATTAACAACCAATTGCAGGATCATAGAGTAGGTTGTATTATATACGTATAGTAAATTACACATAGTTTTCTTCCCTCCAAGATGACAATGTTATCCCTCTTTATTTTCAAATGTATTCATATATAAAGACACTGGTGGATGAAATGAATGGTTACGGCGAGAAGAAGACCACAGTGGAGAGTGCTGGCAGTAGACTTGCTGAGTTTAGCAGGAAAGAGGATTGCGATGTCATTCACAACCTCGTCATGACCGTCCAAGATAGCTACAAACAGCTACAGCAGTGTATTTCAGAGAGAGGCATCATACTGGAGGACGTCAAAAAGAATGCCAAACAGGTCGATTGTTTTCTACGTTCACTGTCACCATCCATGAGAATGTTAACTTTTGCTCGGAAACATAACATATTTTGAACTGTCACCATTACTCCATTTCAGTTTAATGAATCTTGGCGCCTCCTGGTGGACTGGATGTTTAAGGTTCAAGAAACCTTAGACAACCATAAAGAGATTGCACTGTCACATGAGGAGATTAAACAACAACTAACTGAGCAGAAGGTAAAGTCCACGCCCATCAACTTTTTTTAAACATTTGTGCATATTCACTGATGCCACGCCTTTTCTTTAGGAATTCCAGAAAGTTCTGAGATCCAAGAGGCCCATGTATGAGGCAACACTAAAGAGTGGCCACAAACTTTATGACAGAGCTCAAATAAACCATGACCAACAGCACCTGGAAAACCTTCTGGCTGAATTGAAAGACACATGGGACACAATCAATGGAAGGTCTATTGAAAGGTAACGGGATCTCTTGTTGTTGGTCAGATTTGTTCCTGCTCAGTTTCAAAGTTCCTTCTGTTTTTCCTCTTGAAGACAACACAAACTGGAAGAAGCTTTGCTATTCTCGGGAAGGTTCACAGATGCTCTTCAAGCACTGAACAACTGGTTGTATAGAGCTGAACCACACCTAGCTGAGGATGTTCCTGTCCGCGGGGACAAGGACGTGGTCAACAGTCTCATCGACAAACACAAAGTAAGGCACAACATGTTGTTTTTACTGTTCTGAAAAAGATCCTGGATTTAGAACTGAATCACAGGTACAAGAATGTTTTCCCCTTTCTTTTCTTTGTACATGCATATTTCATTTTGTTCTTTATGACTTTTTCAAACTGTGAGAAGTGATTTGGTGCAAATTTTAAGGCAGCTTTTAGCTGGACTTTTGATTGACACACTTTAATTTCAGGAATGACGCTCTCTCAGAAATGACTGTATTTTATATTGCAAAGGTTTTGGACGTTCTGTTTATTGGTGTCTTACACCCGAGCCATCACACTACTGGCACGCCGTTACACCCGAGCCACTGCGAAGACCATTCACTTTGTCAAAGAAGGACAAAGGTCGGAGAGTACATCAAGCAACCGCTCTACTGGTTTTCTCTCCACGGCCCCAGACTGGGTGATGACAGTTGACCTGGAAAGGCAACTGAAGTTTCCAGCACACATCACCCAGACCAGGTTGAGACCTGACATCATCTTGGTCTCTGAGGCCACAAAGCAACTCTTCTTGCTGGAGCTGACGGTTCCCTGGGAGGAGTGGATGGAGGAGGCTCAGGAAAGGAAGAGGGAGAAGTACCAGGAGCTGGTGGAGGAATGTCGAAGGAACAGGTGGAGGATGAGGTGTATGCCGGTGGAGGTGGGCAGTCGGGGATTTGCCAGCCACTCCCTGAGCAAAGCCTATGGCACACTGAGCATATCAGGTAAAAACCGAAGAAGAGCCATAGGCAACAACGTGGAGGCAGCAGAAAGAGCCACCAGATGGCTCTGGTTGAGGAGGGAAGAGCCGTGGGGGCAGTGGAGCATAGGCATGCCACTTGGACACAGGCTGGGGCCTTGCAAACCCCGGTCGGGTCGCCTGGAGGAGGGTGTCTGTTGAAAGACCCGAAACACCCAGTGATTCTAGGAATCAACACTGATGATGTGTCCAAGTTTGCGCATCAGCAGATGTATTGTTAACATACATTCTTATCATTGCTCTTCTCCCTTAGGCATTTCAAAAGGAGCTGGGAAAGCGAGCAGGGTGCATCAAGACACTGAAGCGCTCTGTGAAGGACCTGACCAGGAGCAATGCGGCTGATTCACACTGGTTGCAGGAGCAAATGAAGGAACTCGAGAGCCGATGGGAGGTGGTCTGCAAGCTGTCGGTCGGCAAGCAGGACAGACTTCAGGCTGCACTTCAGCTGGTAGTTCAAACATCCGCTAAGTAACATTATGGGACGTGGAGTACAAGTTGGATACTTGGAAAGAATTGTTTCACAAAATAAGTTTATCTGTTCATGTTTTTCTTAGCAGCACCACAGATTGTAAAAAACTCAAAGTATCAAAATATGCTCCTTTTTTACTTGATGGAAATTGAAAATATAATTCATGTTTGATGACTAACAATTGATTGACAGTTTTCTGTTGACCTCATTAAAGTTGACAGGATTGCTCACTGTCAAATCTTATTTTGTTTTTGTGAGGCTGAGAAATTTGATGGCCTCGTCCATTCTTTCATGGAGCGTCTCAGTGAGGTCGAGAGGCTTTTTAAATATGCAGTCATACCAGAGGAAGAAGAAAGTTTGCTCGCCCTCCACTCAGACAATGAGGTAAACTGCGTTTACAATTGTATGCAGTGATAAATAAAGGGCCACATTAGGATTAGGATTTGCTCAAAGGTTCAAGGGCTGTCTGGGAATGTGATTGTTCATTAGCAATGATCGTCTTCGGTCATTGAATGATTGAATGCAGTGAGGAAATGCTGATATGTAGTATTCTTTCCTTTTCCGCAGCAAGCTATGTTTACCTTAAAAACTCAGTCAACCGAGTTAGAGAATATACAGTGTGTGGGTCAGAAGATCCTCTCCTCTTGTCATCCAGACTCAAAAATAACCCTGAAGTCTTGGATGGGTGTCACCCAGACCCGCTATGAAGAGGTGAGGAATTTTGTGACCGCATATTGAAACACAAGCCATTCATTCTCCAGACAACGGATCTATAAATTGAATGTGCTGTATTCATCATCAACGAATCCTTTTGTGGTTTATTGAAATAGGTTCTGACATGGGCCAAGCAACAATGCTTGAGGATCCAGACCATTCTAACTTACATGGAAGAAGAAAGAGAGGAAGTACAGAGGTTGTTGGAATGGATCTCGTCAGCACAAGAAGCTCTGAGTATCAGAGATGAAGAACCTCTGCCTGAAAACACAGAGCAGAACCAAGAACTTATTGAGCAGCATTGTGTATGTTTTTCTTTACCCATAATACGTCTGTGTAAGCTCTCAGTCGTGCAGGAGTGGTCCATCGATGAGAAGGTTTCTTCAGCCGTCATCTGTACAAAAGTGAAGGTTTCGGACGTTTCGCCTCCTATCCAAGAGGCTTCGTCAGCGAACTAAAGTCTGACTGGTCGTATCGGTCCCATTTATATATCCCTAATGTCCAGACATGGTGGCGCCGGACACAGCTATGATAGGTCCCTACTCTCAAACCGATAAACACATTAAGGCAAAAATTAGTGCATCCAAAAGATAGGCTACCAAATGAAAAACAAAGTAATGTAGTTTATTCCATACATTGTAAGAATGAAAATTGTAAAGAGCAGTACATTGGGGAGACTCAACAAATTCTCCAAAAAAGACTTTATCAACATCGCAGGGATAATACAAGTGGACCTCAATCGGCAGTACATCTGCACCTAAAAGCTAGCAACCACTCATTTGACGACAATGAGGTTAAAATCTTAGCGAAAGAACATAGATGGTTTGAAAGGGGGGTAAAAGAAGCGATTCTTATAAAACAACAAAATCCTTCATTAAACCGGTCTGGTGGGGTGAGGTTCAATTTGGATCGTTCATACAATAGCCTGCTTAGGCAAAACAGGTTAGGCAACTTTCGTAATGCTGATGAGGGTCGTTATGCTGATGAGGTGATACCGGTGGGAGTGGGGGTAATAGGCCAGTCGTTAGTCAGGAATGTAGGAACAATCAGTGGGGCCACAGGGAGGGGTCCTAAGGCCCCCCAACCTGAGAGTAGGGACCTATCATAGCTGTGTCCGGCGCCACCATGTCTGGACATTAGGGATATATAAATGGGGCCGATACGACCAGTCAGACTTTAGTTCGCTGACGAAGCCTCTTGGATAGGAGGCGAAAAGTCCGAAACCTTCACTTTTGTACAGATGACGGCTGAAGAAACCTTCTCATCGCTTTACCCATAATGTAATTTGTTTCACTGCATAAAGATGCCCGCTCAGATTGGGGTAACTTTTACCACTCATCAGCACTTGACTACATGGGATTTATTTCTGCAGGTGTTTGTAGAGGAGCTAAACAAAAAGCTTCCTGAAGTTGAACATGCAACAAAGTCGTGCAAACATAAGAGGGTTTCTAAGCATCAAGTTTCCCCCAGGAAACGACCAATCACAAGTAAAGAAACCACTGTTATTGTGTTTCCCATTGAAGGAGTTATATTTGTTTCTTTTTTTACAAAATGAACTGATGTGAGACTTCCACACTTTGTCAACCCAGAGAGACGGAGCCTTCTGAAACTGGCTTCTTCAGCACCAGTCCCCCTGGGGCATCTTGACCCCCAGACACCGCAGCTCAGTCAACTGGTCAGCCAGTGGCAGAAACTTTGGCTCGTGGCGCTAGCGAGACAAAACCACCTCGAACAACACCGGCAAACACTCATTGAGGTTAGTGTGTTTTTACAATGTCGGGAAGAAACAAATAATCCTTTGGTGCACCCATTGTAATCATTTTTCTTGTTGATTATTTTGATGTCTCATTAGAATGTAGATCCTACGTTTTTGCTTTTTCTTTAATACAGAAAGACGAATTTGCCAATTTCGACTTCAACATTTGGCGAAAACGCTACATTCAGTGGATAAGTCATTCGAAGTCTCGCATTCTCGATGTCTTCCGAAACATTGACCGGGATCAGGATGGTCGAATCAGCCAGAAAGAGTTCATTGACTATGTCCTGGCTTCGAGTAAGACCCATTGGCCCTTGCCTTTTATTGTTTTGGGTAAATGTGAAATCTATCCATTGACTGGTTTCAATGACAAATGACAAGTACTCTGTAGTTTGCAGTGCAGAAAGCATTACAAATATTTTCTATGTATTAACCCTTTCATGCATCCAGTAATTTGATAACATGGTAAGCTGTCTACTGCATTAACCGTAGTCCCCAAAAGGGTTGAAGTCATAAACATGAACATTGAAGCAAACAACAGATACACATTCTTTTTCAAATTACATGCAACCTTTTTCACTCCATTGTCAACAACGCCATGCAAATTAAGTTCTTCTATACCACAAGTATTGGATTGGATTGGCATTCTCCTAATTACTTCCACAGAGTCCCATAAAGATCCTCATCCCAATAGTATACCAAATATTATACAGTTATGTTTTAACTTTGTTGCAGAGTTTCCCACCAACTCGCTGGAAATGGGTGCAGTAGCAAACATCTTTGACATAAACAGTGATGGTTTCATCGATTATTATGAGTTTGTGAGTGCGCTACACCCCAGCAGAGATCCCTATAGAAAAATGCTGGATGCAGATCGAATCACTGAAGAGGTACAAACAAGTCTTTCGAGTGAGAGAATTACTTGCCGTGACTCGAATGTTACAAAGATGGTTCAACACTTTTCCAAATTTATTTTTGCAGGTGAGCCGTCAGGTGTCGCAATGTAACTGTCCCAAGAGATTTCAAGTGGAGCAGATTAGTGCCAATAGATACAGAGTGAGTTAACACTTTGCTTTTACATGTGATTCTTTGATCGTCTATTTTTTACTTCTCAAACATTTTTAACTGTTTAAATGTTTAATTATGTGCAGTTTGGAGATTCCCAACAGTTGCGGATGGTTCGTATGTTGCGTAGCACACTCATGGTCAGAGTGGGAGGAGGCTGGACTGCTTTAGATGAATTCCTGGTGAAGAATGATCCCTGCAGAGGTAAAGTTACTGTCTGACAGGGAAGGAGTTTGAGTGGGTGTGCAAGGCAGAGAAGTTCAGAATGGACGTAATCAGGCGAGCCTCCACACACAGCTGGTTCTAAGTCCAACCCTCTGGCTTGGTGCCTGTAAATTCGGGTCACTTGCCAACATCAGGCTGTTATTTGATGAACGACGATTATGAAATGAAATCAACACTTTTACAGTATCGTGAACACTGATCTTTTGTCAACAGTAAAAGGCCGGACCAACCTGAAGATCAAGGAGAAATACTTGTCTCCCACAGGGAGCACCTCGAAAGCTTTGAGCCTCAGCAGGTCCAACTCAAGCCTCAGTCTCTACAGCAGTGCTTCCGCCCCAACTAGCCCAATGACACGCAAGGCAAGCTATTACTTTTAAACCATTGGCACCTTTGGTTATTTAAATTCTCCAATGTAGCCACAAGGTGGCACAAGCCAGTGTCTTATTGTGCCGGTCCCAAGCCCGGATAAATACAGAGGGTTGTGTCAGGAAGGGCATCCAACATAAAAAAAAGTTGCCAAAACAAATATGCGAATCAAACCTATGAATCCCATACCGGATCGGTCGAGGCCCGGGTTAACAACTGCCGCCATTGGTACTGTTGACCTTCAGGGTGTCAGTGGAAAATGGACTACTGTTGGTCGAAGAAGGAGAGGAGGGAGGTGTGCCCGGAGAGATGCAACGCCAAGAGTATAGAACTAAGAGTAGGAACTTTTAATGTAGGAACAATGACAGGTAAAGGTAGAGAGCTGGTTGACGTGATGCAGAGAAGGAAGGTAGACATACTGTGTGTCCAAGAGACCAGGTGGAAAGGGAGCAGGGCTAGAAGCTTAGGGTCAGGGTTTAAGTTGTTCTATCATGGTGAAGGCAGAAAGAGAAATGGAGTTGGGGTTATCTTAAAAGAGGAGTTTGTTAGGAATGTCTTAGAAGTAAAAAGAGTATCAGATAGAATGATTAGTCTGAAGCTAGAAATTGAAGGTGTGATATTCAATGTTGTTTGTGGGTATGCCCCACAAGTAGGATGTGAGCTGGCGGAGAAGGAGGAATTTTGGTTGGACTTTGGTTGAAGTCATACAGAACATCCCGAGAAGTGAGAGGGTTGTAATTGGTGGAGACTTCAATGGACATGTTGGCGCAGGAAACAAAGATGATGAGGAGGTGATGGGTAGGTTTGGACTCCAGATGAGGAACGCTGAAGGACAGATGGTGGTTGACTTTGCTAAGAGAATGCAAATGGCTATTGTGAATAGTTTCTTTCAGAAGAGACAGGAACATAGGGTTACCTATAAGAGTGGAGGCAGAAGTACACAGGTAGACTCCATTTTGTGTCAACAGCGCCATCTAAAGGAAATCAGTGACTGCAAAGTAGTGGTTGGTGAGAGTGTAGCTAGACAGCATAGGTTGGTGGTGTGTAGGATGACGCTGGCAGTGAGGAAGATGAAGAAACCAAAGGCTGAAGTGAGGACAAATGGTGGAAGTTGAAAAAGGAAGAGTGTTGCATGACATTTAGGAAGGAGGTAAGACAAGCACTGGGTGGGCAAGAGGTCCTTCCAGATGACTGGCAAACTACAGCGAACATAATCAGAGACACAGGTCGGAAAGTACTTGGTGTATCGAGTGGAAGAAAGGTAGATAAGGAGACTTGGTGGTGGAATGGGGAGGTGCAGGAGTGTATACAGAGAAAGAGGTTAGCAAAGAAGAAGTGGGACACTGAGAGGACGGACGAAAGTAGACAGCAGTACAAGGAGATGCAGCGCACGGTTAAAGTAAAGGTGGCAAAGGCCAAACAAGAGGCCTATGATGACTTATATGCTCGGCTGGACAGCAAGGAAGGTGAAACTGATCTTTACAGGCTGGCGAGACAGAGAGACAAAAATGGTAAGGACCTGCAGCAGGTTCGGGTGATTAAGGATAGAGATGGCAATGTATTAACAGGTGCCAGTAGTGTAATGGCAAGATGGAGAGAGTACTTTGAAGAATTGATGAATGAGGAAAATGAGAAGGAACAAAGAGTAGAAGACGTGACTGTTGTGGACCAAGACGTAGCAAGCATTAGCAAGGATGAAGTGAGGAGGGCGCTGAAGAGGATGAAGGGGGGAAAGGCACTCGGGCCTGATGATCTACCAATCGAGGTATGGAAGTTTCTTGGAGAGGTGGCGGTGGTGTTCCTGACTGGGTTATTCAACAAGATCTTAGATGGTGAACAGATGCCTGAAGAATGGAGACGAAGTCTACTCGTGCGCATTTTTAAGAACAAAGGAGATGTGCAGAGTTGTACTAATTACAGAGGAATAAAGTTGATGAGCCATACAATGAAACTCTGGGAAAGAGTAGTTGAAGCTAGACTAAGAGCAGAAGTGAACATTTGTGAGCAGCAGTATGGCTTCATGCCAAAAAAAAGAGTACGACAGATGCAATGTTTGCTTTAAGAATGCTGATAGAGAAGTACAGAGAAGGTCAGAAGGAATTGCATTGTGTCTTTCTAGATCTGGAGAAAGCGTATGACAGGGTGCCCAGAGAAGAGCTGTGGCATTGCATGAGGAAGTCTAGAGTGACGGAGAAGTATGTCAGAGCGGTACAAGACATGTATCATGACTGTAAGACAGTTGTGAGGTATGCTGTCGGTATGACTGAGGAATTCAAGGTGGAGGTGGGACTCCACCAGGGGTCAGCTCTGAGCCCCTTCTTGTTTGCTATGGTGATGCACAGGCTGACAGACGATATTAGACAAGAATCTCCTTAGACCATGATGTTTGCAGATGACATTGTGATCTGTAGCGATAACAGGAAACAGGTGGAGGAGAAACTAGAGCTGTGGAGATATGCCCTGGAAAGGAGAGGAATGAAGATCAGTCGCAGCAAGACGGAATATATGTGGGTGAATGAGAGGCATCCAAGTGCAAGGGTGATGCTACAGGGAGAAGAGATAAAGAAGATGGAGGATTTTAAGTACTTGGGGTCAACTATCCAGAGCAATGGAGAGTGTGGAAAAAGAGGTGAAGAAGCGTGTCCAGGCAGGCTGGAGCGGCTGGAGAAAAATGTCAGGTGTGATGTGTGATAGAAGGGTTTCAGCTAGGATGAAAGGAAAAGTGTATAAAACCGTGGTGAGACCAGCCATGATGTTTGGACTGGAGACAGTGCCACTGAAGAAAAGACAGGAGGTAGCTGGAGGTAGCAGAGCTGAAGATGTTGAGGTTTTCTTGGGGAGTGACCAGGTTGGATAGGATCAGGAATGAGTACATTAGAGGGACAACTCATATTAGAGGCTTTGGAGAGAAAGTCAGAGAGGCCAGACTGAGATGGTTTGGACATGTCCACAGGAGAGAGAGTGACTATATTGGGAGAAGGATGCTGAGTCTTGAGCTGCCAGGCAGGAGACCGAGAGGAAGACCGAAGAGGAGGTTTATGGATGTGGTCAAAAGGACATGAAGGTAGCTGGTTTGAGAGAAGAGGATGCACAAAACCGGGATAGATGGAGGACATTGATTCGCTGTGGCGACCCCTGAGGGGAAAAGTCGAAAGGAAAAGAAGAGGTTATTTAAATTCTACAGTCTTCGCTTGCAGGTTACGTCATAAAAAGACATTGATGTTTCCCAAATTAGATAATCGTAACACGGACACCTGACTGCCAACTCTTTCCCCCTTTTAGGCTTTACTGCGTCGAAGTTTTTCAGGCGAACGTTGCGTTCATCCTCGAAGTTCCATCGCTGCATTGGAATCTGAACTCTTGTTTGTCACAACAGAGGGGTGCACCTCACTATCACCATCAGGTCAGGCAATCACAGTTGTTAAGTGTGAAGTATTTACTGTCTGTAAGGCTGTTTATTGTTTATATCGTGATTGCATACATAGTATATACAGTATATTTTAATTCAACCAATATCTGTTTTCATTCTTCACCCCCCAGAAGAAACTGAGAGGCTGCTTCCCACATGATTGCCTCAGCCTCCAAAGCTCCATGTGTGGACTAAATCCAAACAGTCTTCTGGCCGTGAATGACAGACACGTTAACTCGGAAGTAGTGTTGGGATGGAAGGTGCTGCAAAAGCAAATACAAAAAGCCAACTCTGAAGAGAAAATAAATAAAGTCTAAATACAGATTATTCTGTAGCTTACGAGTTTCTGTGGAAACTGAACACATTTGAAACTGTCTTTTCATGTGTGAAGAATGTTCATTTTTCATACCCCAGCTCCTGTTCACGCCTGAGAATATAATAGCAAGTTTTGCGTGGAAATGTGATGCATGTGAGTCTTCTTATTATTGATGAGCATTGTTTTCTGATTTTCAACTCTCCCAAATCAGAAAATGTCAACTGCAGCAATTGTTTGCATAATTTCATAGTCAACGTTGGTGCTCGGCTATGTCTGTATTAAAAAAAAGGTGTGCTTACGTTGTGTAGTCCACTTAGTATCCAAAAACACCTAATACCAAAACCACAATGTATGTGCGAGGCTGCCATATGTTGGCCCTCAAAAATCTACAGCATGATTTTTTTGGGGGCGGCGGGGCAAGATAATTTTGCTGGCAGGGCCACACCTTGACTGTGCAGCTTTTATGGTTTCTGAGGGAATGTTTTTAAGTGTTTACAAGACAATACAATACATATTGATTGTTTGTTCATATTGTTGTATGTGCACTGCTTTAATACATAGCCATTTTAGAATAGTTTTGATAGTGTTTTTATACACATCCGTAAACATCCTATTTTATTTCATGTTTAGTTTAGTCTATATGGATGTATGTAGCTTATTAGATAACTTGTTACATCAGTAAGATGCAACAAGTATTCATTTCCAGTCTAATGTTCTCCCAACCCCCTTCCCGTTGCTGATAGGACAATCTCATCGTTGCTGTGTGGATAAAACTAGGTAAAAGGGGCGGGCTTTGCGCTCTTGGCTTCCCGCTCCGACTAGGCATGTTCTTCTATTGTTTACGAGAATAAAGTAGTTTTTCTGTTCACCATTTATGGTCCCCGCCTGTATTTCATCGGAAAGCTTCATCGAACCAGAATCAGGAAGATATACAAGAATTAGAATCTAACATAAATTCGATCCTCAGCGTATTGTCAGTAAAATAAAACTTAAAGGACAACCAACGTCTCCGGACAAGTTGTGTCCATAATTTGTAAAATGGCTACAAATGACTTCTACTGAGCGTATTTTACAAAGATTCCACCGCATATAGCTATATTTTACGTTTTAAGACTCGCACTGAATATTCCGGGAGTCTTGTTTTTGAGTTGATGACGAGTCCTCACCCTACGTCACTGAAGGAACGCCCCTGACCGAGAAAAGGACACATTGTAGCAGTCCTTCCATCACGTCATTGCATTTTGTTGTACTTTGTTTGGTCTGAAAACTTCGTGTAGCACCAAAAAGAGGCAGAAGAGGGCGACAAAGCTCCGTGTAAGGAATTAATCAGCCTGTGGAAACGGGCTGATTTATTCCTTATACGGAGCTTTGTCGCCATATTCTGCCTCTTTTTGGTGCTACATTTCCCGCCCCCAGATAAATAAAAATGGCACTGAATAAATTCTTTAATCGATTGCAAACATGTATGCTTTCCTCTTCAGAACTATTTGAATCATATTCATAACTGGATGAGTGACAGGATAGCATATTCTTCGAATCTGAAGCCATTGTTTTGATTCTCCAGCAAGGCAAGACGTCTTGGGGTGACACCATGAACAATGCGGCGGGACCTTCTGAAACTGGCCACTTCCGGGTTCATTTTTTTTGCAGATTTTGGACACTTTGTCATTTTTATTGGTGTTTTGCATTTGACTAAAAATATCATACTGCGTGTTTTGGGTATTTTAGATGCTATAAAACGTTTTTCTGATGTCAGTTAGGAAACAAAATAGTGATGTCGGTTGTCCTTTAAATAACAAAGAGCGGAAAGTAAATCTTTACCGGAAGTGACAACAGCCCAACACAATGTTAAGTAAATAAAGCACAGTCAACTGCTGGTCTGCTATGGGATAGCAGTTATAAACAAATATATCAGCTGCAGTTACAGTGACATTGTAATGAACTGACGCTACACGAATAAAGTTTAAATGTTTTGAAAAAAACAAGACGTCAGCCTATCTGTCATCCCTTCACTTGATTGATACACCGGAGAACCAGTAAGATGACTTCTCATTCTTACTTGCACTGTGCATGCCCAAACAAGCTCCTCGGCGTTGCAAAGTATACAAGCTAGTTACTTCCATCCAAATTATTTGCTCGTTTTATTCCTCTTTAATGTAAAATGGGGTATAATTTTGAGTGGGGGAGCTGGACCAAGTAAGAAGAAAAAGAGTGTCCCTCTCTAGTCTAGGATATGCGAGTAGGACTTTTTTTTCATGATGACATTTTCAAATTGTGTTTGGCTTGTCTGCCAGTTATAAGAGTTTTCACCATTATTCCTTTCTCTCTTTGATGGGAAGGTTTCCAAAAGAAAACGGGTCTGGGACCAAATAGAGCGCCAAACTGAGCGCACCTGAATGTACCACCGGACTCCCCTCCACTTCCTCATACGTCACTTTCTTGTGTTCCTTCGCATTGTGACCGACTCCTTTAGTGTTCGATTGTGAGCAGGTGTGTTTGTATTGTTCACTCACGATTATAAACAACACACATTGATTACATTGATTAAAATGGGCACAGATAATGATCAAAAACCGACCTTTGACTTGTAAAATATTTTTTTATTTTTCTGGAGGCCAAATAGGAAAAACATCTGATAGCACCTCTGGTATTGTTCAGGGGGCCGGGCCAAATGTGCTGACGGGCCGGATACGGCCTGCGGGCCGTAGTTTGGTGACCACTGCTGTATATCATTTTGACTTGGTCATTTCAAAAGTAGCTCCCGTGCTGTAAAAGTGTGAGCACCCCTGGCTTAGACAAAACAAAACAAGTACAAAATGACCTTGTGAACATGGAAAATCGGGGTCTTGCATTTTTATTCTGCTCCACCCACCAACACCTTAGATGCCTTGCATCTTTGCAGACTGGGCGGCATGGCTCAGTGATGCCGGGTTCAAATACCCGGCCATTGCGCATTGCGCATGCGTAGCCCCGACTCTGGATATCTGTTGCAGATAACCCAAGTGTCCTACTCGCCGGCTCGCGCACTTGCACAACTAACGAGCGAGCTCACATAATTTTTTACGACCGCCGCAGCTGAGCGAAGTCATATAAGTGAGAGGAGGATTCCATGTGACCGAACACGGTAAGCGGTTTTTAGGAGTGGTATTGGTGAATGTTGGACGACCGGATTGTTGTTTCAACGTTTACTAATGTTTCAAAGTCACATCATACGTCGTCTTTTTTGACATATATGGCTTAATCAAATTATTGTCGTTCATTGTTCATGATGAATGTAGAACTCTTGAAACTAAAGGTTGGCGTGACGTTTGTATTTTGATGAATCTATTGTACGTTGCATCCACAACCTCCTTTATTTTATAAGGCAAGCGTACTGTGTGAAAGTTCATGACATCCTTCATCAGAGAAGACAAGGTCAACGACAGTCTTGAGCTGGCAAATAATTTTTTGTTGGCTTGTCGTTTTGAATACCACAAACATTTAACGTATTCTTGTTTAGGACAAAACATGCATACGCATACGCAATAGTCTATATATATATATATATATATATATATATATATATATATATATGTGTGTGTGTGTGTGTGTGTGTGTGTGTGTGTGTGTGTGTGTGTGTGTGTGTGTGTGTGTGTGTGTGTGTGTGTGTGTGTGTGTATGTCTCGTGGAAGTTAATATGGACGCTTTTTGTAGCTTGTGACTAAATCACATTGTATATACATTTACATGTATATATACAATCACATGTATGTACATTTGTGTTTATTTTGTGAAGTTATACTCTGCTGTCTGGAACCTTGTTGGGATTGCAAATAGTTTCCCTGGATAAGTAATTCTCTTTAATACACCATGCCCTAGGAGTATTTAAGACAATTAACACCATGAAATATTTGGTACGTGTCAATGTGTTTGTATGGCAAGTTTACAAAAAACAACAAACAAATTGTAGGTTAGAACTTTGTGTGTGTGCAAATTAAAACCAAACAAACAACTCAAAGCCTGGCTGAATTTCCCGGTCCTGCTCTCATGCCAACTAATCATTGTCAGCAACTTGGAGGATTGTTTGCCTGGCCACCTGCCGTTTTCTGCCCTGGCGAACTCTTTGCTGTTTCCATTGTCTGTGAATCTCAGGTCCCATATCTTGTGCAATTTCCTCTGCTAGAGAAATGGAACATTATTATGTTTATAAGAGAACTGTACTACAAGTTATTGTATGAGAAATGTCCTCCTGACATTGGACAACACGGAATGAGGGTGGGTTGCTGTTTGGCAGCATGATGGCAAGCTTACACTAGCCCAGGGATCGGGAACCTTTTTGACTAAGAGAGCTGTAAAAGCAAAATGTTTACAAATGTTTTTTTCTATGACACATGCGCGCACACACACACACACACACACACACACACACACACACACACACACACACACACACACACACACACACACACACACACACACACACACACTTAGGACCATCTTTTTTTTTCTACACCTAGCATCGCAACTCGCAATGCCTACTACAATTTTGGCCAGCCAGCAGCTTGCTCTCGCACAGCAATCTACTGCGTGACTACACTCAGTACAGTAGTTAGACAGTGCAGATACCGTCTGGGCAACATCTCCTGTAGTACTGTACACTGCTTTTTTTCCTTTGGCGTCCGCCTGAGTACAAGCGTGTGCGTCGGGCGACTTCTTCTGGCTTCTCCGTTAGCAGGTAGAGTGATTTTTCAACAGCGCACTTCGTGGGACGCCGTGCGTATTTGGGTCAGCAGAACGTGGGTGCGCCGATACTAAAAGTTAAGTATAAAAATTAGAAATAAACTGTACAGTAAACAGTTTGGTATACATTACAGGTACAGGTATACAGGAATAAAAATCGACAATATGAAATATAAAATCATAAAAACAACACTAAAAGGTATGAACATTTATAAATAAACTGCACAGGAAACAGTTTGGTATATATTACCGGTACAGGTATACGGTAATAAAAATCTATAATGTGAAATATTAAATGAGAAAAACGACACTAAAAGGTATAAAATTTATAAATAAACTGCACAGTAAACAGTTTGGTATATATCACAGCCAAACTATCGGAATTAAAGTCAATTTCCCAGATCCATCGGCAAAGTTACTGCTAGCTAGCCTGCATACTACTCATTAGCGTGCACCTTTGCTTTCTGCTGTCTCGCAGAAGTATATTGATACTAACGTAGCATGGGGCTTGTCCAAGTGACACAGACATTTGACAGTTTCATCGATGGTATTGTTTCATTGCAAATTAGAATCACGGCAGAACCTGTTCTCTCGACAAAGGCGAATCATTCAGTTCATTCAACCTGTAGTGTACAATTTGACAAAAAAATGTGTAAAAAAAAATCTTTATTACTCGTCGGGCTTATTCAAAAGAGGGCGTTAACCAGTTTCGACATCAACGGCACCGAGGTCAGTATCATCCAATCAGAATTTCGCTTTCAGTCAACCGCTAGGTCTGTATCATCCAATCAAAATTGTGCTTTCAGCCCAAACGGGAAATGAACAGCGAAAAAGCAAGAATACATATTTAGCTTTATCTGCGAGCCAGATTCAATCATCAAAAGAGCCATGTATGTATGGCTCGCGAGCCAAAAATTTCCACCCCTTGCACTAGCCCCTTAAACTCCGGCCATAACAGCTGTAAATAAAAAAAATATGGAAACAAATGTCGCAGTTTGGTTTCAGAGGATATGTCAATGATGAATGCTCATATTTACATGTCATCAAAATGTTAGCCCAATGTTACTTGTTAACTTCATTGGCTATGTTACAGTATAATGGATTGGCAGAGACTCTTTAAAGATTTCCTCCTTTGAAAATAAACATGTTGATCGGATTGTGCAAAGAGAAGACAAGAAAATAGACAACAGCAGTGAAAAAGAAATATACTCTTTGGCAATAACTGACCAGAGTCAAAATCAATATGGATGTCGATTAGACAAAGTTTGCTTGGGGGGGGGGGGAGTCGCAGTTAAAGCATCAGTCATATAACTGCATTTCTGTCAACGCCATGAATGACAGTGCATCCATTCTTCCTGTTCACGTCCAAAACTGATAAATAATCTGGTATCTCAAAAAAGCCCTATACATAATCATATTTCAGAAAACTGAGTCACAGTACATCAATTTTCTTTTTTGTTGCCCTCCCACCATCACCAAATCATTTGATCAAACTGCCCTTTCTTTATGTGTTTCAGATTGAATCGTTCTTCATTTCCTCGTTTACTTCCTCGATGCCACAATCATGTCCGTGCTGACTCACGTGCTGGCATGTTTGTTTGGCATGGGCTCTTGGGTGGCACTCAACGGAATGTGGGTGGAGCTCCCACTAATTGTGCCACAGATCCCCGAGGGTTGGTTCCTGCCATCCTACCTCACGGTCCTCATCCAGATGGCCAACATCGGCCCCCTGGTCATCACAGCGATGCATCATTTTCGACCAGGAGTGCTTGATGAGAAGCCGGTTGTCTACTGCATCGTTGTGTTGGGGATCCTTGCGACATTCCTTTTGGCTTTCTTCTGGAAGCGGACAGTGGCAATAGGGAGCACCCTGTACAGTGTACCTCTCTTGATATTATGTTTTCTTCTCTCTGTGGTGGACTGCACCTCCTCTGTCACCTTTCTGCCTTTCATGATGCGCCTGTGCCCCCAGTACCTCACCAGCTACTTTGCAGGTGAAGGCCTCAGTGGTATGGTGCCTGCACTGGTGGCTCTCATTCAAGGTGTTGGTGTAGTCCGTTGTCACAATGCTACTTTGACAGCTTCGTTGAACAAAACGCTCGAGAATTCCACCGTTGACAGTGGGGAGCTCCAGGCTGTGTATCAGCCAGCCAAATTCTCCACTCAGACCTTCTTCTTTTTCCTCACTGTTATGATGGTTGTTTGCTTGATAGCCTTCACCTTCATCAACCATCACCCAGCTGTGGCTTGGGAGAAGAAGAAGCTGTATTTCAGAGAAGAATTAAAGTTGGGAAAGAGAGAGCAAGATTTCCCTTTAGACACACGCACACAAATGCCAGAGCAAAAGCCAATGTTGAATCCCTTTGAGCCTGAAAATTGGAAACCTCGCAGCTCCTTTGGCAGGGGCACATACAGGAACTCCGAGGTGGCTTTCATTTTTGTTGTCCTGGCTTGGGTGAACGCTCTGACCAATGCGGTGCTGCCATCAGTTCAGTCTTACTCCTGCCTGCCTTATGGAAACCAGGCCTACCATCTGGCTGCCACAATGGCGGCTGTTGCCAACCCGCTGGCCTGTTTCATTGCCATGTTTATGCCGATCAGGTACGTGTCATGAATGAAGCATTCTGAGAACCCCAACCCCGCTGTCTAAATATAAGTTGGTCAAACGCTAAATATTTCTTTCAAGACACCTACTACAGCTACAGCTAAGAAGCATTGTGACCTATAAACTGGGGTTACTAATAATAACTTCATCAGTGCCGTTCTTGCATCTTGCAAAATGTTTCAAGACTAAAAACATGGAGTTTCCTTTCATTTCTAGTTCTGTACTTCCAGGTCACTCATCTTTATGTGTTTTCTGACTATGTTTGGCACTGGAATTGGAACATACATCATGACAATGGCTGCTCTTAGTCCGTGTCCTCTGCTGGTCCACAGTGCATCTGGAACTGCTGTTATAGTAAGATTTCTAACACGCATTTCATGTCAACACTTAGCACAGAGAATGTTATACCGACAGTCAATTATCAAGGCACAACACCAGAATTTGTTTTTGCCCCACTGCCAACTTAGGGTGGGGATGGTCCCGGGGGGAAAAAAATAAATCACAACTTCATGTTTCCCTTTTTTTCTAAGCCAAAGTATAATACGCATGTCACAAGTGACACCTCAAGGGGTCGCTGTAGCCCTTTGTCCAAATTCATGTTAAAAGTGTGGCGCCAGGTTCCGTGAGGTTCCTGGGCAATTGGTTGGCTCAAGCTGTGCTCACCCGCATCATGCTTTAAAGTTTAATATGTTTGGACCATATGATGTCCAGGAGTAACTCCGTGGAATACTGTGTGTGGGGTGTCCACCTCACACACAGTATTTTCAGACACGACCTATTACCCTTTTAGGTCTGTTATAGGTCCGGTATAGAACAATTACAAACCACCGAGCAGTGGTTTCCAAAGGGTAGGGTGACTAGACCTTTTAGTCAGATTTTTTATATTTAAATATATTATTATATTTCTCATAGGTTTGTGGCACCCCCTATAGCCTGTGTAGTGCGTATGACAAGTTATTGAGAGCAGTACATGACGTTTGGTATAATAATAATAATACAGTGAGACCTTGGTTTACGAACTTAATTGGTTCCCAGACAGAGTGTGTAAGGCGAAAAGTGTGTATCCCCAAAAAAATGTTCCCATGGGAAACCATTAAAATGAGAATAATCTGTTCCCAGGTTTCCATAAAATATAATTTTCAACTAAATAAGCCTTAAAACTACACACAACATACCTTGTTCTTTCTATAATAAATGTGCTATTGTATTGTAATGAATTAAATACACTGCACTGTATAATAAAGTCACTTTATTTACATTTCTGATGGTCATTGATGGCTTGATGTAATGGTGTCGGAGGTCAGAGGGAATTGCTGTTTGGAAAGAGTCACATTCCATATGGACTGTAATTTAAGAAATATACTGTACTATAAAATAACGTTTTATTTACCTTTGTGATGGTCGTTGATGGCTTATGGAAGGAGAGTCACCTTCCATAAGGACTGTTGGTAACTCAACCTCTGGTGTGGCTTCTCTTCTTTGCTTCTTTGGAGACTCCTCATCATTTTTGCTGTTTAAAAACCTCTTAATTGACACCTGTTGCTTTCTGACTTGTAAGGTCATACGAAACTGAGGCATCATATATATCGGAGTGAATTAGCCGTGCTTTCTCGCATATAATTGCTTTACTCACGCTGTCGCCGGATAGCTGCTTTTCGTTAATCCAAATTAACAGAAGTTTTTCAACTTCTTCGATTGCCCGAGACCGTTGCTTTGACAGCACAGAAACACCTTTCGCAACAGACGCACCTTTGATGGCTCCTCTGTTGCGGTGGATGGTAGCAATGGTTGACTTAGCATATCCGTACTGGGCTCACACAATCACACAAACGCACACCTCGTTCGTGTTTTTCAATTATCTCCTCCTCGACGGTGATTTTGTCTTGTCTTCTTCGGCTGAACACAAGCCTGTGGTGGAGTTTTTTTCGGTCCCATAGTAGCAAAATTATCAGCAAAAAGCTCCTCGGAGGCGATCGACATGTGCATTCAACGAGAGGGGGTGTGGATAGGTGCGCCGGCTGGAGTGCTGTTCGGTCGTGTGCTTCCGCCAAAGATCCGAAGATCACTCCGCCAGATCCGAAGATCACTCCGCCAGCCGTGGTTGGTGTGTATCGCGAAAAGTAGCGCGTATTCCAAGGTTTAATTTTCATAAATTTGACATTCGTAAACCGAAAAGTTCGTATGGTAAGCTGTTCGTCAACTGAGGTCTCACTGTAATAATAATACTTTACATTTTCAAAACTCTCACGGACACTTTAAAGTCACGAGATAAGAACGTATTTTTTTTGTGCGGGTGAGCAGCAATAAAATATCAACATGGTGCAGTGCAGGAAAACATCAGATGTCGCTACTTTAACATATAAACGATAAGTAACACACTGTTTTAATGTACTTTGTGGGCCTGCTTTCACCTATGGCATCTTTGAAAGGTAAAAACTGATGAGGCTGTTTTAACCTTGAAAAGGAACAGCACTGCAATTTTTTATGTAGTTGTTGCACAACCCCAGGTTATTTAATTTTAGAAGACTATTTATTTTCAGTCAGCTGGCACACAAATAGATTGTGACAAATTGACAGTGGATGATGAGTAATGAGCTCTAATACATAAAGCCCATCGGTAATTGTGATACATATTTGCTTTTTCTTAACCGTGTATTTTACATCTTGTGTCCTTCAGGTGCTGGTTTGGATCCTATTTGTTCTCTCTCTGTCCTACGTAAAAGTAATAATTGGGGTAATTCTACGGGATGAAGGTCATAGCGCCCTTGTGTGGTGTGGGGCAGTTGTCCAGTTGGGCTCCATGGTAGGCGCCCTTTCCATGTTTCCGTTGGTAAGCATCTATGGCCTTTTCAAGTCAGGTGATGCCTGTAACACCAAGTGCCCGACGTGACAGAAAAGTGTTTAATACAATGCTGGACACACCAGAAAGCCAACCTGCAGTTGTGCTGTAATGTGGGCACATCAGTGGGAGTGTTAAAAAGCCTTAAAAGTTTCAACTCTTCAACAGAGCTGAGTAGCTTCAGGTCTTTCTCTGCCACTTCATCTTTCTGTATTAACAAACTGTTATAGATGATAGATTTCTTGTTGCGCTGTCTGCGTCAATCTTCTGAAAGAGTAAGAACCATAAAAACTCCAAATAAATGATGTATTGCTGCATTTGTTTTTTTGTTGTTTTGCATTGTAATTTAATTCTCAGATGCTAAAAAGGTTAACTATTTATGAACATCTAGTTTTTGAATCCCTATAGTCCAGGGGTCGGGAACCTATGGCTCGCGAGCCATATATGGCTCTTTTGATGATTGCATATGGCTCGCCGATAAAACTAAATACATATTGTGGTTTTTTTTCGTCGTTCATTTCCCGCTGGGGCTGCAGTTGGCGGAAAGCGCAATTTTTATTGGATGACACTGACCTAGAATGGCCGAAAGCGCCATTTTGATTGGATGATAGTGGCCGTCATGTCGAAACCGGAAAACACCCCTTTGTGTGTGTGTGTGTGTGTGTGTGTGTGCGCGCACGCACGCGACCGTTTGCATGTACGTGCGCGCGCGTGCGTGTGGCTCTCACTGAAAAACATTTCTAAATATTTTACTTTTATGGCTCTCTTAGTCAAAAAGGTTCCCGACCCCTGCTATAGTCGAAAGGTTAGTATGCCGACTTCACAGTGCAGAAGTAGCGGGTTCAATTCCAGCTCCGACCTCCATATATGAATTTGCATGTTTTCCACGGCCTGCGTGTGTTTTCTCCGCGTCCTCTGCTTTCCTCTCAAAAAACATGTATAGAAGGCTAATTAAAAATACTAAATTGTCCCTCAGTGTGAGTGTGACATTGGATGTTTGTGTGCCCCTTGTGTACCCTGCGATGGGCTGGCAACCGTTCAGTGTGTCCTCCACCTAGTGCCCAAAGACAGCTGGGAACGGCTCCAGCACACTCCGTGAACATAGTGAGGAATAAGCGGCTTGGTTTACGAACCTTTCGGTTTACACTTGATGCAAAAAGCTCTCAACCCCACTAAACAGAACACAATTGATGAGGAAAAAGGTAAAATTATCACAGAGAAAGCAGCTCAAAGGGATCATTCCTCAAGATGGTGAAAGAAGAAGGCTACGTTCCCCATCAAGTGTTTAATGCTGATGAAACTGGCCACTCCATTCCATCAAGCCATCAACGACCACCACAAAGGTAAATAAAACAACTTTATTACATAGTACAGTTTGTTTCTTTCATTATAATCCCATAGAACATTTATTATACATAAAATAAGGTATATTTTGTGTCGTTTTAAGGCTTAGAAAATTATCTATCTATATCTCTCTTTCTCTATATCTCTCTATCTCCCTCTCTATCTATCTATCTATCTATCTATCTATCTATCTATCTATCTATCTATCTATCTATCTATCTATCTATCTATCTATCTATCTATCTATCTATCTATCTATCTATCTATCTATCTATCTATCTATCTATCTAAGGCGGAAGTAGTCGCCGAAACATGTCAGGTATTTGAACACCTACAATACACTGTCTGTAAGTAAGGAATCTGCTTAACATTATCTATCTATCTATATCTATCTATCTATCTATCTATCTATCTATCTATCTATCTATCTATCTATCTATCTATCTATCTATCTATCTATCTATCTATCTATCTATCTATCTATCTATCTATCTATCTATCTATCTATCTATCTATCTATCTGTCTATCTTGTCTATCTAGTCTATCTGTCTGACTCTCTCTCTCTCTCTATCTATCTCTATCTCTCTCTCTATCTCTCTCTTTCTCTACCTCTAAATCTATATCTCTATTTCTATCTATCTCTATCTCTCTTTATCTCTATCTCTCTCTCTATCTCTCTTTCTATCTCTAAATCTATCTCCCTATCTCTAGCTCTACCTCTACCCTCTCTACCTCTCTATCTCTACCTCTAAATCTCTCTGTCTCTCTATCTCTGTTTCTATCTCTCTCTATCTGTCTCTATCTCGACCTACCTCTCTATCTCTCTACCTCTATCTCTACCTCTACCCCCTCTCTCTCTACCTCTCTCTATCTCTAGATTTCTATATCTCTATCTCTCCTTATCTCTCTCTTTCTCTATCTCTAAATCTATCTCCCTATCTCTCTCTATCTCTACCTCTACCCTCTCTATCTCTCTACCTCTCTCTATCTCTACCTCTAAATCTCTATCTCTTTCTATTTATCTCTATCTCTATTTCTATCTCTATCTCTCTCTCACTATCTCTATCTGTCTCTATCTCTACCTACCTCTCGATCTCTCTATCTCTCTACCTCTATCTCTACCTCTACCCTCTCTCTACCTCTCTCTAGATCTCTATCTCTAGATCTCTCTCTCTCTCTCTCTCTCTCTCTCTCTCTCTCTCTCTCTCTCTCTCTCTGCCTTTCTCTCTCTATCTATCTTTATCTCTCTATAGCTCTCTCACTACTGACGATGGCACACTACAGACGATTTGTGTCATCTACGATGTCCCAAATTCACAACCTCCCATCCCTGAGGCACAGCTCCCACACCACTTTCAACATCAAGGCTAATCTCATGTGAGGACCATCCATTGGCACAAATGGACAGAATAACATCACGTCCAGTGTTTCATGATTCCCATGGGGACCTGGGAATGGATTATTCTCATTTTAATGGTTTCCAATGGGAAATTAATTTTTGGGATACACACTTTTCACCTTACACACTGTCTGGGAACCAATTAAGTTCGTAAGCACCTCATCTCATCTCATTTTCCGTGCCGCTTATTCCTCATTAGGGTCGCGGGGGTTGCTGGAGCCTATCTCAGCTGTCTTCGGGCACGAGGCGGGGGACACCCTGAATTGGTTACCAGCCAATCGCAGGGCACACGAAGACGTACAACAGTCACTCTCACACTCACACCTAGGGACAATTTGGAGCGGTCAATCTGTCTGCCATGCATGTTTTTGGAGTGTGGGAGGAAACCGGAGGACCCGGAGAAAACCCACGCGGGTCCGGGGAGAACATGCAAACTCCACACAGGGAGGCCGGACCGGGACGCGAACCGGCGACCTCTGCACTGTGGGTGTGCTAACCACTCGACTACCGGGCCGCCCCGTAAGCACCTCATTACACAAAAATACAAACTGCTGTCTAATGTTACATCGGTGGAGAAACTTGAAATAATCACAAATAAAACCAAAGTGAACATTCTCTGTTTTTTTTTTTTTTTTTTTTTTTGCTGTATTTTTGCACATACAACATGTTCTTGCTTGATACCCCTGTAGTCATGTGCGCACTGACTTCACGGTGTAGAGGTTGTGGGTCCGATCCCTGCTCTGGCCACCCTGTGTGGAGTTTGCATGTCATCCCGGGGCCCCTAACACTCCATATTTTCCATATGGGTGAGTGTCAGCGCAAATGGTCGTTCGTTTCTGTGTGCCCTGTGATAGGCTGGCAAACCCGTTTAGGGTGGCCAACCAATTCAGGGTATTCTCCGACTACTGCCCAAAGACAGCTAGGATTGGCTCCAGCACACCCTGAGACTACTGAGGATTGAGACGTTCGGAAGATGAACTATTGAATGTTGTTGTTGTTTGTGTTATGGTGATAAATCGTTTGAAAATGACAAATTACTGTTGAATATTCCATATAGTAAGGAGTCATCAGTTCAATGGCTGTCTACGCCAACCCAACTCATCACCGTTTTGCTAAATATTTTCTGAGGGCCATATCTGTCTGAAAATGTGCACATTTGCAATTAAAAAAGTAATTTAATACCAATAGCATTTGTAATCTTACTACTTGGTGAAAATAATTACGATTTGGGCCTGTGACTGTATTTTGTATTTTTTTTTTAAAGTCTAAACTAGCACATGTTTTAAACGAACGCTAGGGGTCTCTGTCCGCCTGGGATAACAAAATGATTCGTCGCTCATTCTCAAAAAGTATCACTTAAAATGTAAGTCATCTTGTAAAAATCCAAATAAGACCTATATTACTTGCATGAGGGCCGAATTACATTTCCTCCAATGCATGCAAATGCTTTCGTACTTTGGAGGTGTCCCGGTGATGCATCTTTCTGGGGGGGCTATGCCCGTATCTCTGAATCATATTACCCCCCACATGCACTAAATCAGAGATTGTATATGTGTAAGCAGTGTGTTCATTTTTCTTTTTTTTTTAACCCACAGGGACAAGTAAGAATGAGAAAGTCATAACTAGTCAGTGTCTGATTCAGATCCCAGAGGTTCATTGTGCACATCTGGGGTCATCATCTCTGTGTGGCTCATTCATCACCAGCAGACTCTTATCTCCTGCAGTAGTTTCAATGACTTATGGAGTACTTTCTGTAAATACTGCAGACCCGTTTGAAATTATTTTCGGGGAGGTGGGGGGCGAGGCCACACATTTAAATGGGCCTCTGACTATGGGCAGAATGAATATGGGTTTGGCACATATTTTAAAGGCAAATAGTATTAAAGGGCAACCGACGTCACTTTTTTGTTTTTCAGAAAAACGTTTTATAACATCTAAAATACCCAAAACACGCAGTATGATATTTTTTGTCAAATGCAAAACACCAATAAAGATGACTTAAAGTGTCCAAAATCTGCAAAAAAAATGAGCTGCGAATTGGGCATTTTCAGAAAGTCCCGCCCCTAGTCCGTGACGTCACGCCAAGACCTCTTGCATTGCTGGATAATCCAAACAATGGCTTCAGATTCAGAGAATATGCTTTCTTGTTACACATCCAGTTATGAATATGATTCAAATAGTTCTGAAGAGGAAAGCATACATGTTTGCAATCGATTAAATCATTATCTGTGCCATTTTGAGGCAACATCGGGGGAAAATCTCACCCAAAAAAAAGGAGGCACAAAATGGCGACCTCCAGTGGCCACCTCCACTTCCACAGGCTGATAAATTCCTTATGGAGCTTGGAATCCCTCTTCTGGCGGCTTTTGGGTGCAATACGGTTCTCAGACCAAACATGTACAGCATAATACATTGATGTGATTGAAGGACTGCTACAATGTATCTTTTTTCGGTCAGGGGGCGGTCCTTTCATGACGTCACATACAGAACTCAAAAACAAGAATTCCTGAATATTCAGAGTGAGTTAAAACGTAAAATATGTGGTGGAATCTTATTAAAATACGCCCAGTAGAAGTCATTTGAAGCCATTTTACAAATTATGGACACAACTTGTCCGGAGACGTCGGTTGTCTTTTAAGAGTGCAATCTTCTTTAAATTCGTATTTATTTTTCTGTCCTTCATGTGAAACATTTCCACAAGTCTCCCTCATTCGCCTTTATGCATCCATAATTTCAGTCTAAAACACATGAATACATCCACATTCGTGGTGCTTTTTAACGTCCAGTTATGAGACTGCAGTGTGCCGAGAAATATTAAATTTTGCCAAACGGCCAGGAACGATCACGTTTCGCCTGCTGTTATGCAATAGTCCATTGCTAGTGTCTGCTAAAACCTCGATGAGCAGGGGAAGGGGTGGTGTGGGGCTGGGGGGGCTTGTCTAAGGAAACCTCAGTGTCTGTACCAAAGGAGTTTAAAAATATTTTTCTGGTAAATGACTCACGATTATGTATAAAAGTGAAACTTGGACATAGTTTATTTAAAAACTGATATGTGAATGGCCACATCATAAAATGAGATTATAAAAGTTGATTGGATTAAAGGTTTTAAATGAGGTGTTTTACACTAAAATGCACAACATTCTTATAATGTTTTCTTGACAAAGATATACAGAACTCGTCATGTTATTTTTTATTTTTCTCCCTAATGCCTGCTGCCCTTTGCTCAACATATTAATAAGATTGAAGGTGATAAACAAGCTTTAGGTACCAAAATATTAAATTTGTCTGGACCTTTTCTCACCTGTTACACTGAGTTTCACCTCCTCATGTATCCTTCAAATGCATGGGAGATTACCTTTCCCGTTAGGTCCATTATATTCAAATGGCCTTGTTTTTTTCCCCTTCTTCGCAACAAGACATAAAGTCATCAAAAGTTGAAAGCAAACACTCAAGGAGGCACTTAGCAACAAGAAAAAAAAGCTTTTATGATAAAACATTCATATAGCATGCAAGAGACAGGTAATCTTTGAAGACGATAGTGTTGTCTTGTGGTCAGTTTCAATGTAGTACCACTTGGGGAGCTTTGGAGATGAATGCTGCTAATAACACCCCCGCCCACCTATCATCTACTGGTCCTTACAAGCAGGACTACTAATACCTGAGTGTGTCTCCACAGTGATGTGAATGATACCTTAAAGAGCTGTTGGAGGTTGGACCAAACAAGGGTTCATTACTTTGACAGACTGATGACAGCTAAGACACACGTGCACACATTGGATACAGTAGTTTCCAATAGATTACCCCCAAAAAACGGAAAAATTTAAAAGTTGTTCTTTTTTATTATTTAAGTAGATTTAAACCATAATAACATAATCAATTTGGATCGTTCATACAATAGCCTGCTTAGGCAAAACAGGTTAGGCAACTTTCGTAATGCTGATGAGGGTCGTAATGCTGATGAGGTGATACCGGTGGGAGTGGGGCAAATAGGCCAGTCGTTAGTCAGGAATGTAGGAACTATCAGTGGGGCCACAGGGAGGGGTCCTCTGCCCCCCTCAACCTGAGAGTAGGGACCTATCATAGCTGTGTCCGGCGCCACCATGTCTGGACATTAGGGATATATAAATAGGGCCGACACGACCAGTCAGACTTTAGTTCGCTGACGAAGCCTCTTGGATAGGAGGCGAAACGTCCGAAACCTTCAAATTTGTACAGATGACGGCTGAAGAAACCTTCTCATCGAGGGACCACTCCTGTACGACTGAGAGCTTACACAGACGTACTTCAAGATTAAACCAACTTTCTGTTCTACACCTGGCTTCCTGATGATTTAACCATCCTCTTCCATGAACACCCGTAGAAGAAATGAACCAGGTTGCATTAAACAACAGTTTAATGCAACAATGTTCTCCCCAGTCCTGCGTGGGTTTCCTCCAGGTCCCCTGATAGAACACTCGAAATGGTCCCGAGGTGTGAGTGTTCGAGCGAATGGTTGTTTGTCTCTGTGTGCCCTGCAATTGGCTGGCAATCGATTTAGGGTGCCCCTCGTCTGCTGCCCGAAGACAGCTGGGATAGGCTCTAGCACAACTTCGCGACCCTCGTGAGGAATAAGCAGTTTGGAAGATAAATTGAAATGTGCTTTCGGTGGGTGCTGTCTTAAAGGACAACAGACACCATTTTCTTTGTGCCTAACTGATGTCAGAAAACCGTTTTATAGCATCTAAAATACCCATAACACGGAGGCTGATATTTTTAGTCAAACGCAAAACACCAATAAAAATTACTTAAAGTTGCCCAAAATCGCCACTATTGAGCTCAAAACTGGAGAGATTTAGAAAGTCCTTTACCCATGTTCGTGACGTCATATTGGGAACCTTCTAGAGAAATCCAGGGATCCTGGCCCACACACCGCCTTGCTCCAGAATCAAAATAATGGCTTCAGAAAGCTTTCTTGTTACTCATCCAGTCATGAATATGATTCAAATAGTTCTGAAGGGGAAAGCATAAGTGGTTTGCGATCGATTAAAGATGTCCTTCCGTATCAATTTCAGCCGTATGTAAGCGACAAAACCGGTGAAGGGCACGGCAAATGAAGCATATATGAAGCTCTGTGAATTTGCAACTCAGCATCAACTTCAGTGATATGTGGCACATAAGGACATGAATAACAAATAATAAGCTACAAGATGAGAAGGTTTCTTCAGCCGTCATCTGTACAAATTTGAAGGTTTCGGACATTTCGCCTCCTATCCAAGAGGCTTTGTCAGCGAACTAAAGTCTGATTGGTCAAGATACAAAAAGGATAGGAGTAGCAGTACCTTACATTGCAGGAGTTTCTGAAAAATTATAAAGAGTCCTTTGGCAGCACAAAATTCCTACTTATTTCAAACCGATAAACACATTAAGGCAAAAATTAGTGCATCCAAAAGATAGGCTACCAAATGAAAAACAAAGTAATGTAGTTTATTCAATACATTGTAAGAATGAAAATTGTAAAGAGCAGTACATTGGGGAGACTCAACAAATTCTCAAAAAAAAAATACTTTATCAACATCGCAGGGATAATACAAGTGGGCCTCAATCGGCAGTACATTTGCACCTAAAAGCTAGCAACCACTCATTTGACGACAATGAGGTTAAAATCTTAGCGATAGAACATAGATGGTTTGAAGGGTTTAAAAGAAGCGATTCTTATAAAACAACAAAATCCTTCATTAAACCGGTCTGGTGGGGTGAGGTTCAATTTGGATCGTTCATACAATAGCCTGCTTAGGCAAAACAGGTTAGGCAACATTCGTAATACTGATGAGGTGATACCGGTGGGAGTGGGGCAAATAGGCCAGTCGTTAGTCAGGAATGTAGGAACAATCAGTGGGGCCACAGGGAGTGGTCCTCTGCTCCCCCCAACCTGAGAGTAGAGACCTATCATAGCTGTGTCCGGCGCCGCCATGTCTGGACATTAGGGATATATAAATAGGGCCGATACGACCAGTCAGACCTTAGTTTGCTGACGAAGCCTCTTGGATAGGAGGCGAAACGTCCGAAACCTTCAAATTTGTACAGATGACGGCTGAAGAAACCTTCTCATCGATGGACCACTCCTGTACGACTGAGAGCTTACACAGACGTAAGCTACAAGATGTCAACATCAATGTAGCTTGTTTAAAGGACAACCGACGCCCTCGGACAAGTTGTGTCCATAATTTGTAACATCACTTCAAATGACTTCTACTGAGCGTATTTTACAAAGATTCCAGTGCATATAGCTATATTTTACATTTTAAAACCCGCGCTGAATATTCAGTAAGTCTTGTTTTTGAGTTGGTGACGATAACTAACGTGACGGCACGTCTGGAACGCCCCTGACCGAGGAAGCGACACACAATGCATTTTGGGTTTGGGCACTTTGTTTGGTCTAAAAACTCGTTGGTCCGTGTTGATGGCGAAATTAGAAGGAAAACACAAATAATGTAATGGTGAATCATTGTGTGTTGCACCAAGACTACTATTTGATACTAGCTGGCACAAATTCCCAGCAGACAAATCAGCCCATTTCCAACGGAGCTTGGGCGCCATCTTGTGCATTTTCTGGGACGCAGTTCAGACGCCTCAAAATGACATGGAAGGACTTCTTTAATCGATTGCAAACATTTATGCTTTCCTCTTCAGAACTATTTGAATCATATTCATAACTGGATGAGTAACAAGAAAGCATCTTCTCTGAATCTGAAGCCATTATTTTGATTCTCGAGCAAGGCAAGCCGTCTTGGCATGACGTCACGAACAAGGGGGCTGGATCTTCTGAAACTGAAACTTTCTGAGGTCATTTTGAAGTAGTTTTGTGGACACTTTAAGTCATTTTTATTTGGAGTTTGGCACCGCCACGTCTGGACAGTAGGGATATATATAGGGCCAAAACTACCAGCAAAATATTTTAGTTCGCTGATGAAGCCTGTTAGATTAGAAGCGAAACGTCCGACACCTTCAAAGAAGTACAGATGACGCCTTCTCATCGATGGACAACCGCAGTACGATTGAGAGCTTACACAGATGCTGAACATAAAAGTAATACGGAAATGCCTTAGGGTGTTCCTAAATATACGTACACATTGTCATCACCTCGAAAACAATACTCTTTGAATATTCAGCGTTCATTTTAAAAAGCGTTCATTTTATATACGGTGGAATCTTTGTAAAATGCGGTCACTAGTCATTTGATGTGATTTTACAAATTTTGGACGCAACTATGTCAGAAGGTGTTGGTTGTCCTTTAATATAATTAGTAATAAAAAATGTTGTTTACATTGCACCCTCTGCGATGTAGTGGTTACCCACACTGAGACAAAAGGCTATCACAGCAATTGTTTCCGGCATGTGCAGAAGTCTTGGATTGCATATAGGGTCAATTTTAGGTCACAGTGGGCATCCATTAGTGGCCTTATTTAGAGTCTGATTTCTTTAAGGGTGATTGGCCAGCAAAGACAAAGAATCATTACCTTATCCCGCCCCCTCCCTGCCAGCAGTCAATAATGAAGGATCATTAAAATGAATAGATGGACATTCCCCTTTTCTCCGGATCCTTATTGCAAAATCAGTGTCAGGGGAAATGAAGATTGAGCTCGGAGAAGGCGTCTAAAAGCCTCACAGTGTTTGTCATGAACTTATCTTCAGTGCCCGTCTGCTTTATCTACTGTAAGAGTCTGCACCTGCTTGAACTCTGACTAGCCGGGGCTTTTATTGAAGCCCATTAAGTATTTCTCTGATGTACGCTACTATGTACTTCAACGTAAACATTTTCACATGTGCTAAAACATTTACAGCCAGCAACGAACGACTGATTGCTTGGGAAGTCTCCACGAAGAAATACAGCACTCAAAAGTGGACCAGAAAGGACATGTTGACTCCATCCACTCCACTTGTGCAGAATTGAGAACAGATATATGATCATATAAACACACGAAAAATATGGTGTTGCCATTAATATAAAAGCAATAAGCTTACACAGATGAAAAGATTAATAGCTAAGACATAATGCAAATAATTGCATATTTTTAATGTTATTGCAAAATCTCAAGTAAAGTCTGAATTTTGGAAGTTTTCTCTGTAAAAGGACAAATATGAAGAGGAAAAAAAACAGTAGGAGAAGTTAAAATTAAGTTACAATAAAGTCCTCTAGTATTTGAAATTTGGCCTTCTTTGTATCAATTGTTATTTTCTGACATTTAACATACTGTACCTACTGGAAGTCAAAGTATAGATTTTTAAAATGTTATTCTTATTTTTTTGAATATTCTTACAGTTTTTGAGAGTGTTTTATGTGCTGGATGGATGGATAGATGAATATGTACGGTACATATTTACACACACATATCTGCCTGCCTGCCTGCCTGCCTGCCTGTCTGTGTACAAAGGCAATAGAGTCGGTTGTTCTGGAGCAACAAGTGGATACATTGTCCTAATGCGTCTCGCTCGCAAGGGTATCTAATATAAAATAAATAAAATATTTGATACAAAAAAATGACCCTGGCATTGCGCTTGGTGTCGGCACAGATTGACAGTACAGTTGACTTTTACAGTTGAAAAATGAAGAAGCAGTTAATCCAATGAAGCAGCATCAGCTAAACCAATGAAGATGTACTGTGTGTGCATGCCAGGAAAAAGGCGAAATCACTTGTGATGTATTGAGGCTTTCCATGCAATTGGTTTGACTTGTGTTGAGGCTTCAGATGTGGTTCAATCCTTTCTGGCACCATCAAGTGGACATATTGGCATGCAAGGAAGAGGTTTTTTGGGGAAAAAGTTTGAATACGATCACACTCATCATGACATGGAATTGACATGAACATGGTGGAGGAAAATGCAGCCATTGAGTCTCTGTAGTTGTAGATGAAAAATGTACTCACACTAAACTTTTAATTTATTGCTTTTTATTTTTAAAAATATACTTTTTTTTCAACAGTTTTTGGGCTCAGTGTTTTTTTTTGTGCTGTGAGGAGGTGGAGAGAATATCCCAGTTTTGGAAAAAAAACTTTCACATTGAACAAATGGAACGGGGATGCACATGTACTTAAGTGCAAGTCTGGACAACATGTTGTTTCTCGGCCCAATATTACAGGGGGCTTATCATGCTGTTGAACATTCATCTCTCCGAGGTAATTTTTCACCTAAAAAATGGAGTCAGCTATGGAACCTGTGCGCTTGTGCAGGGAATCAAAATAATTTAACCATTTGCTGTCTAGATTCACTGACAAATAGGGTCTCACTAAGTGAGCATGAAAATAAAATTGCAACCGTATAACGTTATTTGTACAGTGAGGTGGGGCTTCATGGTGATGATGGGCCGCAAGAGAAGGGGGATCGAGAAGAGGAGGAGGAGCCGCAGGAGCGGGAGTTGAAGAGGATGGCACCCCACCTATTATAAGGGCCATCCTTATAATGGCAGCACACTCGCTTTTCGTTGCCGCTTCAATTTAATTTCTTGATCCACTTCCTAAACCGGTCACTTGGTAAGGCCATTTTTTGACTGCTATCAAATACGTCAGGGGTGTCAAACTCATTTTTTTTTGCTGCGGGCCACATTGTAGCTACAGTTTCCTCTCGGGGAGCGTTATGAATTTGCAGAAGACATTAGAATGCGTAATTCCCTCCACATATGACGTACAGAGCCCACAACAAATTGATAAATGACAAGTTTGCATATCTAAGGTCAAGAATAATTACTGTTATTGTGGTTTACATTTGGCAATTTGAAATTTTGGTTCAGACTTTAGTCAGCATAATGGCACTTGAGATGCTTGATTTTCTTTTGCGGGCCAAATAAAATGATGTGGAGGGCCAGATCTGGCCCCCGGGCTTGACTTTGACACCTGTGAACTACGTCATCTGAGAAGTTTCTGGGTACGCGTTTGGAATATTTTCTCTCAGTTTATTCTGTATACGTGTGACCGGTGTCACAACAGTGACTGTCTTGAGCTCCACGTTGCTGCCATCTTAATACCAGACACGTGGATGTGTCTTTTTATTTCTTTTATTGCTGCAACACAGTATGGCAAAAGGGATAGGTGAAGTCGCATGGGTTTCGTCTTGTGAATAACATATGACTTATCCAAGTAGTTCTCTAATGAAAAACAATAACAAAACAGAATTAACAACATGTGATCGTATAGTGGTTATTTACAGAAAAAGTAAATACAGTGAGACCTCAACTTACGAACACCTTATCTTACGAACTTTTCATCTTACGAATGTCAAATTTATATAAATTAAACCTTATAATAAGGACTATTTTCATAATACACACCCACCACGGCTGGTGGAGTAATCTGGTGAAAATGGTGTGACATGCAATAGTCAAATTCGGAATAATGTGCACCATATAAACCCCAATCATGCTTTCTTTTACTTCCAATTTACCATTTTTAATAACAATATTGAAGTACACAGGCTACGCACTTGTATGAATTGAAGGATTGAAAAAGGATGTCAGACAGACACACAATGAGGAATGAGAAATTACATGGTTTTAATAATTTAGGATTTGAATTGTGCTGTATGAAAGCAAATAAAATGCACATGTGATTAAAAGAAAAGCAATATAATGGCAGGGGACTGACTCACCACTGATGTTCACTTGTCACAGTTTTGGTCACAAATGTCTGTCACATCTGTGTAAAACTAACCAAAACATTTCACTTATCACAAAAGAAAGACAGTATATCAAGTTGAATACTTGCAGATGGAATATAACACACCACATGATTTTCCATGAGCCATCTGTGAGTCTTGCAGGGTATCTTCAAGTGTCTTGAATTGGTCATTTGTATGAGTCCACTTGCTGACATGTGATCATGTCAGCAGGTCAGCCGCAGGTGTCACGTGAAAGGTTTTGTGGAATCGTCTGTTGAGAAGCTTTTACTAAACCAACAACCATTAAAAGCACACATCCTTGTCATCGATCCATTTTCCAATCTGTTTTATGCTCAGAAAGGTCACGGGGTGCTGGAGCCTATCCCAGCTGTCTTCGGGCAGTAGGCCTGGGACACCCTGAACCGTTTGCAAGCCAATCGCATGGCACACAGAAACAGACAATCATTCACGCTCACATTCACACATCGAAACAATTTTGAGTACTGAATCAGCCTCTGCCATGACCAATGTCTCGCCTTCGATTGGTCAATAATGAGCGAACACACACACACACACACACACACACACACACACACACACACACACACACACACACACACACACACACACACACACACACACACACACACACGCACACACGCACACACACACATTTAGAAAGGAAAATAGTTGCAGATAGCTGAGGCAGTCATAGAGAGAGTTCCCTTATTTAAATCTGAAAGAACTGAGGGAAGTGGTGTGAGAGGCCATCTAAGTACAATTAAGGAGTCAGTGTTTTTGTTAGTCGTTCAAAACATCAATAATTTACAACCAACTCAGAATGAATTTCAGATCGTTACTAGCGAGCTGTGTATCCACTTCAACTTGCCTTTTTTTGTCCATGCCTCATGCCGAAACAATTTTATCTACCAGTGAGGTGCGGTGAGGTTCATGGCTGGTGAGGTTCATGGCTGGTGAGGCACTGACGTCATCACAGTCAGATTTACAAACATATGAACTCAACAGAATATATTATTCACCATTTGATTGGCAACAGTTAAAGTGTTTTGTTTAAAATATAATGTCAGCATTCTTTATGTATACAATACGTAGCATAGAAAAAGAAGAAGAGAAAAACATTATTATCGTGTTACCTTTACTTATAAATGAAGTCCATGCGCCGCTCCTTCTGAAGAAAGGCATCGATAACTTCTTTGTATAGAAGCCTTCCTTATCTTTCTTCAGGTTTAAAAGTCTCTCATCTGATCAGTCCTGTTGCGACTGTTTTCAGTCTTTTCAGTGCTGAGAATGACCGCTCCACTGGTGCTGAAATTGCTGGAACAGTGAGCACGAGCTGGAGCAACTTTGTCGGCTCAGGAATAGTTTCAATGAGATCCTTCTGGGCCAAAAAGCTGAGAAGCTGTCCAGGAGATTTACATCCATCCCTCACCGTTTGTGAGCTATACAGTCCGATGTTGTTCTTCCTTTAATTATTATCTCCCGCTTCGATTGAAAGTCTAGTTTAGAAAATTCTTTCAATTTAGATATGTAATCCTCCATTCTGGAAATAAATCACGAAAAAATGACTGGATGGATGCACTTAACTTGGTAACTGTTTACTGTAGCTTGCTGTGACTAATTCTATTACTCTGCAGCCGAGAAGTCGCAAGAAGAATCTCTGGAATCACCAGCGCCCCTTGTCATGAGGCAGGTGAACTGTGTGTCTCACCTGTGTGTAACCGGCCTCAGGCCTAGGGGATACCTGGGTCGGTCCAAAGACGTCACAGGCAGGTAGCACTGTGAACGACGTGGAAAAGACGACACGAGACAACCGTGTTAATCAGCTTCACACAACGGCATTTATGACCATTTACTCATCAAAACATCAATTCAGCAATTTCAATATCAGAATACATTCATGTGTAGATCTATACATTCAACATCTATACATTGTATATATCCTCCACATTCGCACATGCTTATGCACGTCTGCCCGCTCGTGTGTGTTGTACTGGGAACTACAATTGACATCCAAAAATCCAAATTCATCAAAGCCACAAAACAAGGTTTCATATATAGCATCGCCCAATAAGTCCCAAATTACTTTAACATCTTGAGAATATCTGACACTTCTTATTTTGAATACCTGTGAACGACGAGGAAAAGACGACACGAGACAACCGTGTTAATCAGCTTCACACAACGGCATTTATGACAACTGCGCATGCGTGAGCTGAGCCTATATCTCTGTTCCATTCACAGGCTCGTAGCGCCCTCTCCTGACTTGGTAGTCTAATCGACTAACATAGAGTAACGGAGGTCGTTTCTAACCCCCTACATGTGCACAGTTTTGGTAAAAATAAAATAAAATAAACACTGTTGTACAGTATTTATAATGTACAGTGGCTGTACATTATATACACCAGCTAAACTGTAGAAATTTTGTTGATATACTAAAGGTTTTTGAACACTTCAATAGCGACATGCAGAGGGACAGCAATGTGGTCACACTGCGGAGCAAGCCAGCACAGTTAGCATAGTCATTGCGTAATCCATGGTGAGGCTCAGCCGGCTGCTGCCTCACGGCTAGTCTCTACTTAGTATTTGAACAATAAATGTGAACATTCACCGATTTTGAAAAAAAAAAAAAAAAATGGTGAAGTTAAATGGAAAAGAACTTTAAAGTACAAATCACTAAATAAATATAACTGTTTAATTTCTTTTTTCACTTGATATTTCCATGATGACGGGTGGCAGGTGGCTATGCCTCACCTGCCTCCCCTGACTGCACTGTTCTCTACCCACCCCCTTCTCGTATTTTGTTGCAAGCAAATGGCTGGCTCGGATCTCCCTGGTCAACACACATAAAGCATGCCTGCAGACACATGGAGCAGCTTGTTGAACTTGGTCACAAAACTTTTTTTCCTGCAATGAACACACCACAAGTGGTACAAACCTGTTTGGGAGAAATATGTTTTCCATCCAAGCAACATGATTTTCTTGACACCATTGTCTATTTCACAAAGACAATGTCTAACCACATTCTGCACGTGTAAGAACATGCAGTGCAGCTTCACAGTATAAGAGTTTGGGTACTTTACTGGCCTGCCTTCAGTCTAGACGTAGTGTACTCGTGCCCATTTTTAAGAACAAAGGAGATGTGCAGATTTGTACTAACTACAAAGGAATAAAGTTGATGAGCCATACAGTGAAACTCTGGGAAAGAGTAGTTGAAGCTAGACTAAGAGCAGCAGTGACCATTTGTGAGCAGCAGTATGGCTTCATGCCAAAAAAGAGTACGACAGATGCAGTGTTTGCTTTAAGAATGCTGAGAGAGAAGTACAGAGAAGGTCAGAAGGAATTGCATTGTGTCTTTGTAGATCTGGAGAAAGCGTACGACAGGGTGACAGAGAAGAACTGTGGCATTGCATGAGGAAGTCTGGAGTGACAGAAAAGTATGTCAGAGTGGTGCAGGACATGTATCATGACTGTAAGACAGTTGTGAGGTGTGCTGTCAGTGTGACGGAGGTATTCAAGGTGGAGGTGGGACTCCACCAGGCGTCAGTTCTGAGCCCCTTCTTATTTGCTATGGTGATGGATAGGCTGACAGACGATGTTAGACAAGAATCTCCTTGGACCATGATGTTTGCAGATGACATTGTGATCTGTAGCGAGAACAGGGAACAGGTGGCAGAGAAACTACAGATGTGGAGAAATGCCCTGGAAAGGAGAGGAATGAAGATCAGTCGCAGCAAGACGGAATATATGTGTGTGAATGAGAGGGATCCAAGTGCAAGGGTGATACTACAGGGAGAAGAGATAAAGTAGGTGGATGATTTTAAGTACTTGGGGTCAACTGTCCAGAGCAATGGAGAGTGTGGAAAAGAGGTGAAGAAGTGTGTCCAGGCAGGCTAGAGCGGCTGGAGAAAAATGTCAGGTGTGATGTGTGATAGAAGGGTTTCAGCTAGGATGAAAGGAAAATTGTATAAAACAGTGGTGAGACCAGCCTTGATGTTGGGACTGGAGACAGTGCCACTGAAGAAAAGACAGGAAGCAGAGCTGGAGGGAGCATAGCTGAAGATGTTGAGGTTTTCTTTGGGAGTGACCAAGTTGGATATGATCAGGAATGAGTACATTAGAGGGACAACTCATATTAAAGGCTTTGGAGAGAAAGTCAGAGAGGTCAGACTGAGATGGTTTGGACATATCCAGAGCAGAGAGAGTTACTATATCGGGAGAAGGATGCTGAGCCTTGAACTGCCAGGCAGGAGACCAAGAGGAAGACCGAAGAGGAGGTTTATGGATGTGATCAAAGAGGACATGAAGGTAGCTGGTGTGAGAGAAGAGGATGCACAAAACCGGGATAGATGGAGGACATTGATTCGCTCTGGCAACCCTTGAAGGGAAAAGCCGAAAGGAAAAGAAGAAGACTGGCCTGCTTGCAGTCCAAACCTGTCTCCCATTGAAAATATGTGAGACATTATAAAATGCAAACGACAACAACGAAGACCCCGAGCTGTTGAAGACATGAAGCTGTAGATCAAACAAGAAAGGGAAGAATTTCTTCTATAAAGCATTTGCAGGACTCACTTCTCTAAATGTTTATTCAATATTAAAGAAAGGGTGAACTTTTTGGGAACGTGAGGCAGCCACATTATTTGAAAATAATGATTATTTTCTAACATCATCGATCCATCCGTTATCCGACCCACATATCCTCACAAGGGTCGCAGCTGTGCTGATATGCCTACCTTAGTTGTCTTCTGGCAGCATATACACTGCACAGGTTGCCAGCCAATCGCATGGCACACATAGACAAACAACAATTTACCCTCAAAATCACACCAAAGGGGCAATTTAGAGTTTTTGATCCGTCTGCCGTGCATGTTTTTGAAATCTGGGAGGAAAGCAAAGTACTTGGAGAAAAGTCCACAAATGTAGGCTGCAGCTGGAACCGAACCATGCACCTCTGCATTGTGAGGCGGGCATGCTAACTACTGTAGTTGTTCACCTATCTTTGCATAAAAACAATAGAGTTTGAACACAAAATATCTTCTCTCTGTAGTTTTTTATATGTAGTTTGAACAAGCTGTGCAAATCACAATATTCTGTTAATATGTATTCATATTTAACACAACACTTGCTGATGCAACACTATTGTTGATGAAATACAGCTACATATATCAAAATACTTTTTCTTCATCCTTGCACGATGTACATTTTTTTTATGAAAGAGTTTTGCACATTTACTGTATACCTCTCAGTCTTCTGACATTTTTACTATGCTTAGAATATTTTGTTTTCTTATCCGCTCAACCCACCCACCCAATCCCCCTTTCAAGTTGCTGCTGTGGACTGCAAATTTCCCCATTGTGGGACGATTAAAAGTTTTCTGATTTTCTAATTCTGAGTCTAACGTCCTTGGAATGGGGTTTGCATTCGTGCCAATGCTCAGTCCCTTTTTATGGCAGGGCGCTCTTCCTCTGAACTGAACGCACACACTCTCAGAGTAGTGCACAGGTGTCAATTTCTGATCACAGAAGCTTCCAGTTAGCTTGCAGTCCATCTCACCACTGGGCATTTTGTAATTTAAACATAAATAAATAAATTAGCCGCTGTACTAATACCCAGGGGGACAAGAAACATTAGATTGGATTGGATTGGCCTTTATTCGTCTTGCAGTGGAGAAATTTACATTTCACAGCAGCAAAGTTATGAAAGAAATGAAAATAGAAAAGCAAAATACAGGAGCTGCTGGAAAGGCATCCACTCTCGCGGCGCCGTCTTGAAGTCAAAAGAACAAAAAAAAAAAAAAAACTGAATAACAAATAACATGACCACACAAAGACACAGAGACATCCATTCGTAAGCACTTTTTGTACCCTCTTTGTTACATAAAGCAGTTCCAGATGAAAGAGGAGAGGGTCAAAATGTCTCTTCACCATCATCAAGGACATCATGGTGAAAGATGAACATGATTGAAAAAATGCGCCAGAACCAACTCCTGAAGGAGAACGAGGACAGTCTATTGTTGCTCGCACCTTTGCAACTGCCATGATTGGCACTGCGAACAGATACAGGTGCACTATATCTCTCTCATTTAAGCCAGTTCATTCTTGAAAAGCCAAAGAAGACTCTCCTGTGACATTATTCTGCCATAGATGCTGGACTTCAGTCATCAATGGTATGAGGATTTTTATTAATGGGATTTATTTCAAAAGTGCTGCATGCTCTCTTTGTACCTTTCATCGCGGCAATGTTCTTTTGTTTATTTTAATATTTGAATATGTCCTATGGAGAGGTGTTATTTGGATGTCGTGTCTGATTATTGCCAGGCGCATGCTATTGGACAATTTGCCTCTTTGTAAAATTGCTAACTCCGTTGTTGAATTATTTTGTATTGATGTGTTTGAGACTGTATAAAGTATAATTTGTGTTATTTGTTAATGGTGTATGATTGTTGTATCCCTTTTATTGTTGTAATTTAGTCTTTGTTACCAAGGCACCAAAGTCATCTTGGAAAATAGATTTTTAATCTCAACATCCAAATAAAACATGAAAAGTGTTATGCCTGACATTTTTGCATTTTGGATAGTTTTGCCATTGCCTTCGAATCAGGCTTAACCTTTTATTAGATAAGCTTGCGAAAAAATCAGTAAAAGCAATTTTCATATCAGACTCATTTGTGTGCGTAATTCATCGTTTCATTGAGAAAAAAAAAAAACGAACGTGAAAACCTCTCCAGTAAGTGAAGTCATGAAAGTCCTTTCCCCCCACCCCCACATATCTGTCAGGGAAACAGACGTTTGCCTGCTCCATGGATCAAATTTACAAGACGTTTCACTTTACAGTTACCTTTACAATTTATTCCATTACCTAATATGCCTATTGAAAACATATTTAAAGGTAGGGAGCACAGTATGCAACTATAGTATAATATATATGTACCACAATGACATACTGTAGCTATAATTTGTTGATTGAACAGACATCATTCTGTAAATTCTGCTGTGTCTATGCAACCTCCTTTTACACTATGAAGGGTCGATTTTGCTTCATTCATGTTCCTGATTAAGTTAATCTCACCATCGCCAAAAATGTATTGTTCGGAGTGTGGAAAAAGCATGCACTGGAACAGAAATAGAATGCACTTTTCACTGATGTCACACAACTGCTGATTTATTTTCATGGTGTGCAAAAACTGATATATGACAAGTTGGGATGTATTGTTCGAACCAGAACAAGTGATTTCGGTTCCTCGATTAATTTATTGACCAGTTCACCTCAGGGGTGGCACGGTGATTTGCTGGTTAGCACGTGGGGTTGTGGGTTTGATTCTGACTCTGGCCTTCCTCTGCGGAGTTTGCATGCTCTCCTCATGTCTGAGAGTATGTTTTCCTCCCACATTCCAGAAACGCGCATGGCAGGTTAATGTCATAAATAATCAACTTTGTCCCTTGGTTTGATTGCAAGTGCAAATGGTTGTTTGTCTCTGTATGCATTGTGATTGGCTGACAGGGTTCGATTGCCCAGACGACAGCTGCAACAGGCTCCAGCACAACTGTTACGCTCATGAGGATGGAGCATATTAAAAAATGAATCAATGGATGGATAGTTTTCACCTTGGCAAGAGAATATTTCATTGTGAGTGGAAGTAACATTCAATTATTACATGGGATATCTCGTTTCCAAAGTGAAACAAAATGTTTTTCTTTGGGTGCTTTGAAATTTAAAATAAGCCAAATTCAACATGGCTGAAGCAGATAAATGCCAAAGTATGCACAAACGAGTGGAAAGCATGGCCTGGCTGAGTCATTTTTTCACTTTCTTCCAGGGAATTGCACTGCCAGTGGAAGAAGACTAAGGTAAAGAAAGGGTGCCAGGAAAAAAGGGGTGTGTTTGCCAATGTACATATATTGTGGTGCTATTTTAGGATTACCAAGGTCATCCAGGGGAGCACCGCCCAGACCTGCCCTCTGTCTCTATAGGGATGGGTGCTTTATAACTTTGATGGATGGAAAAAGATTGGAGGAGTGGCAGGTGGTACACAGGAGTATGGCACAGCTCCCACAGCGAGGAGCGTTTCACACAATGACCCACCACTAACGACTCTCCGCGGAAAACAAACACAGGCCTCTGCTTGCAGCTGGATGATAAGCAGCTTGTTGCATTTGATAGGTTGACACAGCAGGGAAGTCACTGGACAAAAATGTCGGCATGTCGGCATGGATACAAATTTTGTTTCTTCCTGACTTTGGTATTTTCCTCAGATTTTTTTTCACATTCTGAAGAACAATAATGAAATTGTGACAATGATTTTTAAAGATGTCACATTTTAAAAAAAAAAATATAATTTGTCCAGCAAGTCAAACCAATGTTATTTAAGTGGACATACCAAAGCTACGTTGAGGGAAAAAACATATTTAACTGTTTCTTCACTATGACAGAATATTAATAAATCAAGTAATACAAATGAAAAGTGAAGCATTAAAATGAGTCAAACACAAACTCACTCATCACCAATGTTGGTGTATGTTTTTTTTAACATGAAAACATCGACTTTTTTCAAGATGTGTGACTTGCTCATGTTGGATGAAAGAAAAGACTCCATCCATGCATCCATCCATGCATCCATCCATCTATCCATCTTGTAGCACACATTCTTTTTTGTTTATATCCTGCCAAAAGTGGCTCATTTGAAAGGATGGTTTTTTCTCATGCAAGTCAGCCATGTCTCATATGCTACATGTCCAATGGCAAGTATAAATTTTGTCACCATAATGACCTGGGTGGAGCTCGGCAATTTAATTATTTTAAGGGAGCAGAGCCCAGAGTGTCGAAAACAGTTCATTCCCATTCAGTCGATTTTCTCAGTGGGAGGCAGCAGTTCATACACTGCAAAAAAGGCGTCAACGTCAAGGCCCACACCGTCATTTTATATGGCCATTGTAACCAACATTCCCTCATCCTAGATAAAATATGTATCAATATGTCAAATTTGTAATAAAATAACACAATTGTGTTGTTCCAGTTAACACTCACTTTAACAGTAATTGAACTATTGTCGTCTAATTTCAAAACCAATACCTATAATCCCTTAATTTCTTGTGTACATGCAACAATGCGATAAGGCAACTAAATAAAAGTCCAAGATGGCGCCCGAGTAGGCAGCGGTCAGCAAGTGCTCTCACGAGCCATGCTTTTTTTTTTTTTTTTGTCACATTGAGTTGTTGTGCATTGTGTGGAACAGATACGGATTGTTTTTCAGCATTTTTGGCCATGGCATTTATCAATTTTGTTTTTTCAATTTTGTTTTTCTACTTCTTCCTTTCCTCTCCTTTTACTTTCATCATTTTGCTGCTCTGAAATGTAAATTTCTCCACTGTGAGATTAATAAAGGCTAATCCAATCCAATCTAATATTTTTGTGGTCTCTCTTTCACAACGACCCTGTGAGGGAAAAACGAAACTCCGAATTGGCCCGCCACAAAAAAATGATTATGATATGCCTGCATGACAATTTGTAACCCTTGCCGCCGCTACTGTGTCAACAATTTAACAGGATGCGCCTGACGAATGCTAATTGGTATATTCAACACAAGTCAGTCTAGCTCTAGATACCATAATAGCAAGCACATTGGATCCTTGTGGGATGCGGATGTTTTTTTTTTTATGTTGCCTTTGATTTATAGTCCTTCAATAATTGCCTGGGCAAATGCCATTCACAATAGTTATTTGCGGTACCAGAAATTAAAAAAGTCAACTTTACATTTTCGCAATTATATGAGTTCATTTCAAAATAGTTTCTTAGCGCCACCAACCCCAAATCTTGGGGGAAACGTGATTGTGGTTAGTTGGGTCACACACGGCCGTGGATGGATTGCGCAAAGCAGTCTCCTATTGGCCATGTTACAGGAGATCTTTGTCTGGCCTCTTGAGGTTCCGTTAACTGTAAATGCCCTGTGCTTGTGTGTATTGATTTTTGAGGTGTTTTCCTCAGTCATGTAGATCGCGTGATGGAATCATGGCTCTCTTAGTAGAATTTAAATCCATTCATGAGCGGAGGGGCTCCGACTCTCTGGTAATTACCTCCCACAACGGGCCCACAGAAGTGCAAAAATGGCTGATTTTATCTTGATATTGACAAATCATGATTACGAGGGTGATCAGTTGTTGACAATCAAATTATTTATTTTGCCTCATTTTATTTCTCTCGAAACTGCCTCGTCTCCCGACTCTCTCATTGGCATTATTCCCACCACAGGCTCAGGATGAAACCCTGATGCAGAGCGTCTTGGCCTAGCTGTAGAACAGGCCCACTGGGCTCCCTTACTTCGACCTCTTATCTGTAGGAGCGAATCTGCCCGAACGGATGGATAAATAATAATAATACACCAGGGCAGACAGAAAAGTTGCCTATCCAGCCATAAATTTGCCTGCCCCATTTTTCACAACTTGAAACACAATAAGACTACTATAGCAAAAAAAAACATTGTTGCAAAGTATTAAGGATTGATAATAAGAATATATAACAGAACAACACATTAAAATGTACCGCCCACAAATGCTCCCTTACTTAATTTATCATAAATATCCCTTGCTGATGATTTTGCTCCAGTTGTTGTTTGTCCATACACTGTTCGGCATGTTGCAAAATGCAATGCTTGCGTTGCGTTGTCTGCTACAAGCCACATGAACTTCTCTGTCCATGATGCATTTGATCTACGTTTACGTTTTGTAGCGTCATAAATTTTGTTAGCTTCTTTTGAATCTTGCTTCTGGGGCTATGGCACTCGGGAAAGTCCGGCGGCACCAAGTTATTCGATGCAGGCTTCTGATTGGCTGGCGAGTATGCAAACTGCCGAAAGAAAATCTTTTTTTTTTTCTTGAAAAAGTTGTCAGCCACCCGGGCGGAGACATTTTGTAAGTAGTACGCCCAACGTAAAAGTTGCATGCCCCGGGCGTTCTGGGCAGACATTATTTCAGACACTGATAATAATAATAATAATAATAATAATAATAATAATAATAATAGAAGAAGAAGAAGAAGAAGAAGCTTAGAGCAGGGACCTGTCATAGGATAGGTTTGCCACAGCCACCACTGGACAGTTGGGGTATACGTATATACATATAGGGCCAGAGCTACCAAAAAAAAAAAAAGTTTGCTGACAAAGCCTCTTGGATGAGAAGCAAAATGTCAGACACCTTCAAAGTAGAGACGACGGCTGATGAAACCTTTTCATCGATGGACCACTCCTGTACAACTGAGAACTTACATATACAACATAATAATAATAATAATAATAATAATAATAATAATAATAATAATAATAATAATAATAATAATAATAATAATAATTCATTTATAAGTGCCTTTCAAAACTCTCAAGGACAGTCAAGAAGTTTTTCTGCAGGTGAGCAGCAGCAGCCTGCTGGTGTAATGGTGCACTCCCCTGTCTTGTGGGTGGGCTACATTGGTTTGCATGTTCTCCCCGTGCCTGCGTGGGTTTTCTGAGCGGACAAGTTTCATCCCACATTACAAAAACATGTATTGTAGGATGACAAAACACTTTAAATGTTTGTCCTGAGAATAAAGTGGATCAGATGAATGGATGGATTTCATGCTAACAGCATGAAATAAATAAATATGATATAACATGAGCTCATTTTTATTTCATGATTGATTTTTATTATATTTTTATTATATTGATTTTTATTTTTTATTCATTTTCACGTTCATGTTTTATTTTTCATGTTTTAACAATCATGGATTTGAGTCTCTTTTTTATGTCATCATTGTAACATATTTTAGTACATAGTTTGCGCTATACATTGCTTTTGTATTTTAATTATCTTGAATTACCATGATGTTTGCAGATGACATTGTGATCTGTAGTGAGAACGGGGAACAGGTGGCGGAGATATGCCCTGGAAAGGAGAGGAATGAAGATCAGTCACAGCAAGACGGAATATATGTGTGTGAATGAGAGGGATCCAAATGCAAGAGTGATGCTACAGGGGGAAGAGATAAAGAAGGTGGAGGATTTTAAATACTTGGGGTCAACTGTCCAGAGCAATTTAAAATGTGGAAAAGAGGTGAAAAAGCATGTCAAGGTAGGCTGGAGCGGCTGGAGAAAAATATCAGGTGTGATGTGTGATAGGAGGGTTTCAGCTAGGATGAAAGGAAAGGTGTATAAAACAATGGTGAGACCAGCCATTATGTTTGGACTGGAGACAGTGCCACTGAAGAAAAGACAGGAAGCAGAGCTGGAGGTAGCAGAGCTGAAGATGTTGAGGTTTTCTTTGGGAGTGACCAGGTTGGATAGGATCAGGAATGAGTACATTAGAGGGACAACTCATATTAGAGGCTTTGGAGAGAAAGTCAGGGAAGCCAGACTGAGATGGTTTGGACATATCCAGAGGAGAGTGACTATATCGGGAGAGGGATACTGAGCCTTGAACTGCCAGGCAGGAGACCGAGAGGAAGACCGAAGAGGAGGTTTATGGATGTGGTCAAAGAGGACATGAAGGTAGCTGGTGTGAGAGAAGAGGATGCACAAAACCAGGATAGATGGAGGAGATTGATTCGCTGTCGTGACCCCTGAAGGCAAAAGCCAAAAGGAAAAGATGAAGAAGATTTTAATTATCTTGAATGTATCTTGAAACTGAAAGTGTCTAAAAATAAGGCAACAAAACTGAATGGTTCTAATATTTTATTTAAACAAAACATGAAACAAACAAGAATATTTTAATTTTTTCATAATAATATTAATAATAAAGAAAAGAAACATTCAATTATGCAACATTTAGAGTAAACAGCAACACACAACAGATATGTTACTATATTAACAGATGAAAAAGTAATTGGGGACTTGCGTTATGCATGGTCACTAAACCATTTATTAATTCACACAAAAATGCACTTCAAACACAATTCATTCTTCATAAATATGTAATATTAATGAGACATATGGTTCACTTTGTGTCGACAGAGAAAAGCAATAGTCAATGATTTTGAATCCCAGAAGGACAATAAGGCACACAATAGAAACCTTGCTGATATAGTTTAGTCATGCTTTTATATCACGGTTCCAAAAAATGGAAGAGCTACATTGAAATTCATTATTAGCTAAAGAAGAAATATTCAGCAAATGTGCATGCTCCGTAAGTCAGGTAACATCGAAAAGAAAGGTTGATATGAGAGCAGGAAAGAGCACAACATTTGGTCTGGGAGAACTACTGCCTGCCTCTCTATGGTAAAGTGCACAATATTTTTGTATTGGGCGGTATCACGGCACATCAAAGCCTGAAAAATGAAACCTGGACAATAATATCACCAAAGATAAAATCCTTTGGTTTCCACAAATCAATTATTGCCGGTTAGAAGTAACAGTCTCGCCAGGTCCTCATTTAAATAATCAAAATGAGTAAAACTGAGGCGGTAGCATACTTAAATTATCTTTTTGATCATTTACACATCAATGCTGCAGTGCAAGAAGTTAACGACTAAATCGCTTAGGAGTATTTTAAATTCAGCAGGTAAGTATACCATTGTTCTTATGTGATTTTTTTCTACAACATACGACGACAAGAAAGACTTTCTATTTCTATGTGGAATGTAACTTTGGATGGTCGTGCCAAGAAGAAACCTCGGTCAGGTTGTGTGATGTTCAACGATTGTCTGTGCATAACTATGAGATGGTCCACGCATGGTCAAACAGGCACTCGGGTGACGGCGGGAATGAAGCGTAGTACAAAAAGCAGCAGTAAACCCACCCATGTAACCGCCCCACTTAGAAAAAAAAAACATTTATTGGAGAAGACAATGCGAAAGACTTGAATGTGCAGCGTAAGCATAAGGCATATTGTCAAATTTGTGTTTATACAAAATAACGTGATACATAACATTCAGTATAATTGAACAATGAGAATAAAAGGACAAAGAAAGCAAATCTGTTTTTTCACATACTCCCTGACATCATTCGTAACCTGGGTCCATTTCCCCATAAACAAATCATTAAAATGATATAAAAGTGTCATATAAAAACGTTGCACTTGGGGTTACAATTTACCATCATTTGCATTTCTGTGTCTGTTGTTGTCTGTATTTTTCTCAACAAGTAAGGCACCAATTTGTCTTCTGCAATCTGACAGCAAGAAATGTAACACAGCGAAGACACAAGACAGTCGTTTTCGCAACGTTATTTTGTCCATGCATGAAGTACACACTCCAAATGAAGATTCTCATTTGTCAATTAAGGCAAGTTTTGCCATTTGTACAAATAACATAACGGATATACTCACATATTTAGATTACATAATTAAACTGAGAATCTGGAGCAAGTCTGAAGAAGGAACTGATAGCAACATCTGATGGGTGGGAGATCCTGCTTTGTGGTGTCTATTCTTCTTATTGGTCTTCTCGATTGTTTTAGTTGATCGTTGTGCGCACATGGGTGTGTTTGCTGCTGCTGCTGCACAACCATTGATGAATGCTCTAAGTATGAACGGAAATGCTGGAAAGGTCATTCCTGATGATCTCGTTAACTGTGGAAACAAAGGAACAAAAAAAAAATACACAGTCATTTTTTTTTTCAAAAAATAAAATAAAATCACAACCTAGCACAAGAATGAATATGATACAGCATGATGTTTTTAGGCTGTGTCATGGTCTATCTTGACTGTGTTTGAGCTCCAGTTAGAGAAATGGGTGTTTCCTTCCAGCAGGCGCCATTATTTCCCATTCAGGGTTTTCTTGGCTCATTGTGTGAAGCAATTTTAATATCCTCTTTTTTTGTGCGATTTGATTTAAGAATATTTTTTTTTTATCACACTTTGTCTCAGCATGCATTTTTGGAATCCCAAACATTTTTTTGTTTCGGTCTGACCCTGACAAGTTGGACATTTGCACATGCTATCCCTCAATGTACTCATACTCAAAGAACAATGTGTGTCTCATTTAGAATGGTGACATTCTTACTTTTCGTCGGCCCAAACGGATACCCGTGTCCGAATTATCAGATTTGATGAGACAGTAGATCAAATCAATTCAGCAATGATTTTATGACCTGGAATCAGACTACTTCTTGTATGCGACTGACTTCTGGCACCTCCAAGGGACCATATGTGAAGAGTACTTTTTTTTTTTTTCCATTTTTTTATAACATCCCGTCCTGCAAATAGAAACATGTTTGCACGCTATGACGGAAAACCTTGTTGACAGAAAGGTGGAAATAAAATCTCGAAAGATTTTTACAGCATTGAAACATATTAAATATGTTTGTGTCATGTTTGTAGACCAACAGAAACCATATAAAAACATATATATTACCTTAAACATCTTTCAAACATTTTTTAAAAAGCTCCTTGGAGCCACAGGGGTAGCAAAAGAGCCCCTTGCGGCTACGGGGCTGACATCTGATCAAAGTGACTAGTAATATGTCCAGCAAACTGTTCACTGCCCAATGAACCAACATATTTCACAGAGTACTCGTAATGCTCCCCAAACCTTTTCCTTGAATCGTTACAAATAAGATGACACCTCATTATGAAAACAATATAAAATAAAAAAAATACACGACTTGAGTCAACAATACACAAACACGATGCCTAACATCACTTTGGACAAAAAAAATAATACTAAATAAATAAAATAGTACATCAAATCGTGGAATTCGGAAATGCCGTTAAGCTGGAATCCAAACAATCTATTGTCCTTCAAAAGTCATATCGGCCCCGTGCACACATCTCTTCACACAAGTCATCCATGTGTCTTTCCTGTGCTCGCGCCTTTCTCACAGTCGGGCAGGCGCAGATCAGCCTACTGCTTTTATCTGCTTTGTATTCTTTGGCAAAACAGAAGGAAGTGAGTGAGAAGATGGCGAGGACCTTGAGTCCTCCAGCTCAACGTAAACAAGAAGCTCCCCACTTATAAAGCTGATTGCGATAAAGCTTACTGAGGTAGACGGCGACAAGCGGGGTCTAACAGTGAGGAGTCACAACAGGAAGTACACCCACCTTATGGCAATGTGTAATTACAAGATAGGCTGGCACGCTGATTTAGTCAAGGGCGTCATCGGAAGAAGAGACCCGACGAAAGATGAGGTGAGAAAGATACACACACACGCACGCACATGCACACACAGGCAGGTTATATGGGACTCACCTCCCGAAACAGGAGGAACTCCCATTGGAAAAACAGAACATTTGCCAACATTGGAGCCTGTTTTGAACTCTGTTTGGCTTAACAGGCATTTACGTATATGTTTATGGTTATTTTTAGCTCTGCCACCGCAGGGCTTGAAGGAAGTGTGCACACATTGAACAATGAAACCATCTAACTTTTATATCACTTTTCACTTCTGGAGGCAAGGTGAGAAAATAGCTCAGTCGTCCTGAAAAGCAAGGTGATACCCCAAAAGCCTGGTCGTTGAAAAAAAACCATCTTTTTTATTTGTTTTCAGAAAAAAAAACAATTACAACCTTTCGCCATTCAAACTCTGAAACTGCAATCTCACAGCTTCCATTTACTGCTGCCACGAGTGGTTCATACTTTCCACTGGCATAGTTGATCATGTTCCATTCGGAGAAAATAAAGTTCTAAAGTGACAAACCGTGCTGGTTTACCATTTTGCTTTTATATTCCCAACATCAACATCAAGAGTGAAGAGGACAGAAACAGGATGTGCTCAGACGACAGCTCAAACACCAACACCAAAGATATTATCTTTAATATCTTAATCCACTAGACTGTCATGAAAAAGTGACCACCAAATATACATGCAAATATCTTGTAAAGGCTTGGCTTTCAAAATATGACAATGTTTTATTTTTTGGCATCAGTAAAACAAAATGAGAAGATCAAGTCTGGTATGTGTCATGATACCATTTCATTTTGCGATCAATCCCACCTTCTCTGAAGTGACTAGATCAATTTCAGATATGCAGCATGAAGGAACGCAGTCAGACATGATTGGGAACATTTTGTTCAACATAGAGTCTGGCTGCAATAGATCATTCTATTGCACAAGGAGCACGGACAGGTGGAGAGTGTTAAAATGTGAGCTATTTTGCCCCTGAACACATTATATATTTTAGCAAATTCATTGTGTCATTTCAGCGAACAGCTGGACAAACATATCTGATTTGGTTGTTTTTTCTTACTTCGTTCAGTAGTAACTGAGAGGATGCATGCTCATGAATAAACAAAAACAGTGGAAAAATGAACTGCATTATTCCCCTGGCGAAAAGAGCAAAACATGTCGCGGTAGACTGACTCAAACATTACTGACATTGTTCATTAGGAGCAGAGCCTGCGATCAGTGGAGCATATGAGCAACCTGCCAGGACCTACAAAATATTAATGCTGCTTGGGCAGCTGAAAGGTCTGTTGAATAAAATGTGACACACGAAAATATTAATGTACCTTCCAGAAATGTGAAGTCTATTCAATGACTGCCTGGGTATTTGAATCTGACACATATTCAAATACATAAATGTCCCATAGATTCAGAGCAGTAGTATTACTACAGTACATTTAGATGAAGGCATGCTGAACACAAATAGCCCGAAAAGGAAACACAAATAAAAAAATACACCAAACTGCGTCGTAAAATATATAATGTAGAATCTAGAACACTGGTTCTTAACCCGGATTCGATCGAACCCTTGGGGTTCGGTGAGACGATCTCAGGGGTTCGGCTCAGCCTCCGCTGATACACTTCTGTTAATTACGGAAACGGAACATTTCGTCCGGCCCCAGAGGTCGTTTTGTCCGTTGTTATGCCCGTTTAGCAATCGGTAGAGCTCCGAGCAAACTGGAGAAATACAACAGGAAATCATGTGGGCAGTATAGTCAGAAGCGTACCAAAACGGTAAAATGAATACAGAGAGAGAAGAAGAGAGGCCAGGTAGACTGCTGCTGCTTCACCCATTCACAACGAATGAACAGGCTAGCCAGTAGCTCACAGTCATCAACATGTGACTATCATCGTCTCATCTCATCTCATTTTCCGTCCCGCTTATTCCTCATTAGGGTCGCGGGGGTTGCTGGAGCCTATCGCAGCTGTCTTCGGGCACGAGGCGGGGGACACCCTGAATTGGTTGCCAGCCAATCGCAGGGCACACAAAGACATACAACAGTCACTCTCACACTCACACCTAGGGACAATTTGGAGCGGTCAATCTGCCTGCCATGCATATTTTTGGAGTGTGGGAGGAAACCGGAGGACCCGGAGAAAACCCACACGGGTCCGGGGAGAACATGCAAACTCCACACAGGGAGGCCAGATCGGGACGCGAACCGGCGACCTCTGCACTGTGAAGCCGGTGTGCTAACCACTCGACTACCGGGCCGCCGACTGTCATCGTAATACATCATTTTTACATTTTATCTATACTATGTCGGGCAAAAGAAGAAAGTGGTCGGATGAATATGTACAACATTCTCATGCATCACGGAAAGTGATGGGAGTGAGCATCCTATTTGCATGATTAGCAACGACAAGTTGAGCAACTCTAGCCTAGCACCAGCAACACTAAAGGAACACTTCATCAAGCTGCATGGAGACGGGGATTTCAAGAACACAACACTTGCTGAATTCAAGGTGAAGACGCTAGATTCGATGAAAGGGCCACTCTGCCTGTTATTGGATTTGTACCTGTTAGCAAAACCTTCCTGACAGCATCGTACAAAGTTGCTTACCTGATCCCAAAGCAGGGCAATCCACACACCATTGGTGAAACACTAGTGAAACCAGCCGCGATAAAGATGGTGAATCTGATACTCGTAACAGCGGCCGAAGGTAAATGATCCCAAATTCCCCTTTCAAATGACACCGTCAGTGACAGAATTGAAGACATGAGTAAAGACATCTTGGCTCAAGTAGTCGCAGAACTGATTTTAAGCCCGGCAAAATTCAGTCTTCATCTCGACGAAACCACAGACGTTGCTGATCTAAGCCAGTTTGCTGTTTTTGTGCGCTTCATGAAAGACAACATGATAAAAGAAGAGTTGTTATTTTGTAAGCCTCTTACAACAATAACGAAGGAAGCAGATGTGAAGAAAAATCATTGAAATTCAGCATAGCCAGGTTCAACAGCAACTCTTCAAGACAACAACGCTCTCAATGTTTTGGTGTCAACAAATGAACAAGTATTCAGTTGTTGCCTAGAAAGCCCTGGTTGTTTTTTGATACAATTTGTTCCAACATTTCTCTGTGAGCAATCCTTTTCGGCGATGCTGAACATAAAATCGAAGAAAAGGAACAGACTTTGCTGTGAAAATGACATGAGAGTGGCACTTGCCAAGGTGAAGCCACACATATCTGAACTGGTCTCTCAAAGGCAACAGCAGAAGTCACACTGATTTGTATGTCATTTGTTGTGAGTTTATGCATTGTGTTGGTTTTGTTCTTAAAACAAGGTGATGTTCATGCTTGGCTCAGTTTGTGTAGCAATAAAAACATATCTATGCCGTGAATTTAAAAAATATATATATAATTTTCACTCAAGACTTGGTGAATGCACATATGAAACTGGTGGGGTTCGGTACATCCAACAAGGTTAAGAACCACTGAGCTATAACAATGAGTTGTGTTCATGCCTGGCTCATTTTGTGTAGCAATAAAAACATATCTATGTCGTGAATTTGAAAAAAAAAAACACGTTATTTTTCACTCAAGACTCAGTGAATGCACATATGAAACTGGTGGGGTTCGGTACCTCCAACAAGGTTAAGAACCACTCAGCTATAACAATGACCAAACACCACCACTTGACAACCGTTCATGCTCATTACGACACTTTATTATTATTTTCCCCTCTGCACAGAGAAACATACATACCAGTAAAATGTGAATAAGGTGTCCAGGCAGATCCAATCACTGATGATTTATCCAATGTGTCATCATTTTCATTGCACCCAGACACATTAGCTGTGAGTTTAACACATGCCATATGGTTAATGACATATGTGCTACATTGGTATCCATAATATCTATCAGCAGTGATCAAACAGAATCACTCAAACCTGAGAAGGGCTGTGCACAATTATTTGACATAGAATCAAATCTAATGGACATATTAGTGAGTCCTTGATTCTTTCGGAATGATAACAATGTGATTATTTTACTCTGGCGCAAAGCTAATATAAAATGGACCCAATCCAGAGATCTGGAAAAACTGGATTTGGGCAAATTGATTTCAAATTCAAATGATGACTGATTTAATCCATCAGAACAAAAGTAGTCCAACCTCGAGCATTATGCTCGAAGCTGACCAGTTCCAACAACTTTGTGAAGACTGTTAGGGAGAAGTGGTGTTCACTCGAGTTCAATAACATTGGGGCCTCTTCAGAAATAGAGTGGCTTTCCTGTAATCTAGAGGCCCCAGAGCCACTCTTAGAGTTCAACACGTAGGTGCAACCTGATTTCCAGGTAAATTGGTTGCAACTGGCAATGAGGTGGCGGACAATGACACTCCTTCTGAGAATACTTTAGAAAGCGGCACCTCTGACCAAAAGGCTGAAACAGAGGTTTCCTTCCAGAGATTACTGTTCTCACATTTAGTCCCAGGACCCCAAAGAAGAGTATGGCAACTTCCTGAACTTAAATCACTTTCACTCTATGAATAAAGTGTCAGCTGTTAGGGGTCACGGACCTTCATGCTAGAGAGTGAAGGGTAATGTTTCCTATGCTTTCTCAATACTTGTGTCTGACTGAGCACCACAGCCTTGTGAGAAACATGAGGTAGCTTCCTTCTATTGTGGCATCCAGCTTTGGCTGCATTTGAGGAACTGTGCCAATGTCATATAAGCTGAGTAGTACAATGTAAACACTAATGACAAGAATCGACTGGTATGACTAAGTTAAACCTCATTTGAACTTCATGTGGAATTGATTCGGCGGAAAAGCCAAACTAAAGGTCCAACTTGCTGCAGAGAGACAATTGAATTTCCTGCTACATATTACTTTTGTTTGCCCACTATATCAAATCTTCTCTTGGCCTCAGCAGAAACACTTAATGGACAATTTGCTGCCTACCACACACACACACACACACACACACACGCACACACACACACACACACACACACACACACACACACACACACACGCACGCACGCACCCACCAACCCACCCACACACACACGCGCACAGGCACGCACGCACACACACACACACACACACACACACACACACGCACACACAAACACACACACAAACACACACACAAAAACACAGACAAACACACACGCACACAAAAACGTACATGCACACACACACGTGCACACACACACACACGCACACGCACACACAAACACGCACATGTTAAATTGCTAGGCGGAGAGCCTCTGCAAACGTCACTTATTGTACATCGATAGCAGCATGACAAACAAAGAAAACAATGAGGTCAAGTGGCAGAAGATGGTAAATAAGGTAAAAAAGATCTGAGATATATCAAGCAGACATATCCTAAGTGTATTCCAAAAAGTATTCCATGAATGTTGCTTTATCATGATAAAAAGCCTAAAATGGCGAATGACAATAAAAATAGAAAGTAAATAATAATGAGAAAACAAGGAGAGGATAACAGTACAGTATGTGGCAAGCATTTTTTGCTGGTTTTCTCTGGGTATTCTGGTTTATATCCATATTTCAAAAACATGCACGGTCGGTTAACTTACACTTAACTGTTAATTTGTCCACAAGGAAACAGAGTCAAACTTGATCTTTGTTACTTTTAGAGCTTTTCCTGTATTTTTAATGAAATGTGGATGTCAGCAAGAAGACACTGAAAGGCTGTAGTACATTCCGAAACGGAAATGGCGGCATGATGCTAGAATAGGAAGTCAACCAAAAGAAATGTGACAATGTGCTACAACTTCTGATTTTGAACTTAAATCTAGATCCCGGCAAGTTGTGGAACATCCATCCATCTGATTTCAACGCCAATTTACCATGTGTTTGAAAAAAAAAAAAAAAAAAAAACGATTACACAAAAAAAAACAAAGACGCTATTGAAAATAGTCAAAGATTTCCTTGTGGAGGGTTCCTCAATGGGCAAAAAATGTGAACGTGAGTTTGAGTGCTTGTTTATCCAAATGCGCACTGTAAATGATTGGCGACAAGTTCAGGGTGAGAGCAACCCTGTTCAAATTTGACCTTGGGAAATGTGCATAGGTGTTCACTTCAAAATAACAACAAAATAAAAATGTGATCCAAGCTTCGCAGTATGACAAATTAGATTATCTAGAGACCTTCATTGAAATTTCGACCTCTGGTATGCTTGTTTTAGCTGCGGTGGAGTGTAACCTTTGTCCTTGATCAAGCTCTCAACTGATGAGCCTCTGCCTATCTCACCTCCCTCTGTGCCTCATAGCATCACTTCCCTCTCTTCCTCCACCATCTCATCTTTTCATTTCCTCCTAAACCCAGGAGGCTGCGGGTGTGCCCGTGAGAGGGCGGTCCCCAGGGAGGATAAGGAAGAACTATTGATGTGGTGGCTGCTGCTTTCCGTGCTGACCATGAAATCAGTTTCAGGCTTTCCAATGATCATTGCCATTTTCTCAATATGTTTTCCAAAGGTACTGTGGTATGTGCCATCACCTTAAACACATTTTCTACAAAACTCGTGAGTTCAACCTGGTAACATTAAAATAACTTTGACGTCATAAATTGTTGTGCTATGTTTTTTCTAGTATTGTAAAATGAATGAAGTGTAGAATTGAAGGGGTCAACTCTAGTATATGAATATTCCAATTTGCATTTTAGAAACAGATCCAGTCACACATCTGGATGACACACTTTTCATGCTTGATATTTTGTTTTAATTTTTTTTGTTCAGAAGTGGATATTCATGTACGCCAACTGTTAACTTTTTTCCTTTGTATATCCAGTGTTCCACTTACGTAATGTCACTGCTATCCTTGTTCACCTCCCGGATTGACTATTGCAATTCACTTCTCCTAGGTGTCCCTCAGAAACTTCTCCACAAACTTCAACTAGTCCTGAATTCTTCAGCCCGGATTATCACCAGAACCTCATCTTTTCACCACATCTCGCCCGTCCTCCAGGAGCTCCACTGGCTCCCGGTGAAATATAGAATCAACTTTACAATTCTTCTTTATACATTTAAAGCTATCCATAACCTTCCCCCCCATACCTATCTGACCTTCTTAAAAATTCTATTCGCTCTCATTCACTCAGATCCTCTTCCTCCCTCCACCTCTGTGTGCCTCCCCCTGGGGGGGGCAGAGCTTTCAGCGGCTCTGCCCCCAAACTCTGGAACTCACTTCCTCCCAACATTCGTAACATCAATTCTCTTCCCATATTCAAATCCCATCTCAAAACCCACCTATTTAAAATTGCATTTTCCGTGTAGCTCTATCTCTTGTTTCTATTTATAATTGCATTTTAGTTATTGTATTCTATTTATACAGTAAAGTCTCGTTATATCGATATTCAAGGGAGTCCGAAAAAATATCGATATAACCGGGACTATCGATATATCCGACCCTGTTTGCATGTAAGTTTCTCCGTGCGTGCATAGAAATAGTATCGTTATATCCGATATCGATATAACGAGACTTTACTGTAATTGTATTTTATTTCTTATTGTATTTATGCTTGTCTGTTACTGTTAGTGTCCTTGAGAGCTTTGAAAGGCGCTTGAAATAAAATGTATTATTATTACAGAGGGAAGCACATGCCTGCAGAATTGAGGAATGAAAGGAGATGGATTACACGTTATTTCTAGCCCTCATTATGAACAGGTTTATGATAAAATCACTCAACTGACCTATGAAATCTCTTTTGATTCTGAATTAAAAAAAAAAAACTTTTGCTGCTGTGGAAGCTGGCGCAAAATATGAGCATACTGAAACAATCAGACTTCAGCCAGTTCACCTCATCTGAGTCAGAACTTGGCCGTGTGACGAAAAAGCTGATTTGTAGATGCATTTTTGCATTTGCCTGATCTTTTTTAAATCACCTGTCACATATTAGTTGTGAAGTGGGATTTTGATTTTTTTTATTGTACAGCAACGGTGTTGTGCCTGTCCAACAAGGTTAACTTCGGTGCACGCTTTATTGGTTACTATCCATCATAGACAGAAGGCTTTGACATGCTCCCTACTGTAATATCTTTGTGTCTGTGTGTAAAACTGTGGACTTTGGATAATTTTTGGGGGACAAAAGCAACTTTGTAAAAAGTGCATTTTGTTCCTACGTGCATTGACTGGGTTTTGGTCACTTTGATTTGAATATCACCTTTCAAAGTGGATACAAAAAATGTTGGCTCAACTCGAACATTTACCTCCCCACTCATTGTCACTATATAACAAAATCTAACAAAGCTTCAGTTTTTAAACAGCTATTGGGATGGGGCTCGATGTTCTGATTAATGCTCTGCGCACTGAACTTGAAAGCTACCCTACCACCTGAAAGAACCAGAGTGAGGCGATTCCTTGGGCCACATTCTGAACATTTTCAAGACATTTTTGTTTTTATTGAACCCGTCTAGTCAATTCCTTTAAAACAATATCACCATAAAGACATAGCTCTACACTGAATCATCACAAAAGGGTATGCATCTGTAGGCTATATTGTAAACATTTTGCATCAACATGAAAGGTGAGGTCATTGCGACACCTACCACCATTTCCAGACAATAAGATCTTTTTTTTTTTGCTTCATGCTACCAAAAGATGTAGCCATTGTTTCACCACTAATGACTAATGAAATGTCGAACACCCCACCCATGAGAGTACACGTGTAAGGGAGAGAGTAATCCAGATTACATGCGTTTATAGGGGATGTTGAAGAAAAATTAAGCATCTTGAGCTGAGTTTAATGAGAAGAAGGAAGGAGTGCCATAAATACAGCCATCTCTGCATTGCAACTTCCGTCTCTCTGTGTTTGTTTGACGGCAAGTTCTACCACGGAGTGAGCAGTATAAATCTTATACTGTATAAAAGTAAAGTCCATGCAATGTCTGCAATCTCCCAAACACAAAACCAACTGGTTTCCAAAGACTCGATTTTCTGAAAATTGTCAAATTATGACGAGAGACTGAGAATGGTTCTGGGTCAGGGGTGGGCAAACTTTTTGACTCGCGGGCCACAATGGGTTCTAAAATTTCACAGAGGGGCCAGGCCAGGAGCATTTGGAGGGAGTGTTTGGCTCGGATATACGAAAGCATTAAATGAAGAGTGTGCAACCCTCATAGCACAGTAAGAACACTACAACCCAATTTATTAACTGTCTCCCAAATGTGAAAAAATAGCCCTTATCAGTTAATACATTTGTCTCAAGCATACCTGTCAACCTGTACGTTTTTGTCGTACAAATTACGTTTATTATGCATTGTACGTGTATAACGTACAACAAAATCTGTACGGGAAAACGCAAATTTGTTCATTATGGGTACCATCCGGTAGGCACCAACTATCACGAAACGGCAAATCAATCAAGTCAAACGAGTTCACCGCGGTAGCCTCTATCTCGGTATTGTTTCTTTTTTTTTGCAAAAGAAGCGAGTGGTTTGATTGATTGCATCATTCTGATCACATGTGAACAAAGCAAAAGTCAGGACGATACGAGGGATTAATACAAGCTTCGAAGAGAGGTGTGGAATATTCATATTGTGTTGCTTGCAAAAAATACGTGAAAGTAGCTGCCTCCAGTTACTATGATTTAAAGAAACATTTTGATACAAAGAGCCCCGCCCAAAACGTAGAAGTCTGGAAAACATATCGATTATACAAAAGCATATAATAGAGAACACTGTAGTAATTAAGCAACACGTGTAAATTCATCATTTATTAAGAATATGTACAGAATGATATAACGAAACATGTACAATATAACATGTTAAACTACATTAATAAACATGTTTGAGAAAAATATGGTGTACGATTATGCCGTAGAGGTTGACAGGTATGCTGAAGGAATATGCAAGATATGTCATTTACATACTATTTCACAGATACTAGGAGAAGGAAATGGAAATAGATTAAAATAACGCACTGTGATTTATCAAGATTGCGTTTGTTTTTAATAAGTTTCAATCGAAGGTGCAAAGTTAAAGAAATCAACATTTATTGAAAAATTTAATCACTTTCAACATTCAAGACATATTACACAACGAAATACTCAAGCTCAATAATATCTATTTGTGTTAAACTGCAAAATCATGGATGGATTGTCCTGACCGCGCACTCTACAAACTCACCACGGACGCCCTTGCCTTCACGCGCAGACAGTACACGTGTATCGTTGCCAAGCACACAGACATAGGCTACCTGCAGTTGAAATTTGCATACTTGGCACGGCAGCCAATCAGTAGCCTGCTTCGTGCTTCGGACTTTCCCAAGCATTATAAGGTTGTGCGTTTGCATATTATTTTCCAAAATAGATGCACAGAACCTCAGCCCTCAAGAAAGATTCAAAAGAAGCTAACAAAATTTGTGACACTACAAAATGTAAACTTACATTATACCGTGACTGTAAAGTGTACTTGAGAGTTATGAAAGGCGCTTTGTGGCTGGCACCAGACAACACAACGCAAATATTGCATTGTGTACCATGACGACCAATGACAACTGGAGCAAATTTTTCAGCTGCAGGTATTTACTGTAAATTGACCAAGGCAGCATTTGTGGTAGTTACAGCCTTAATAAAAAAAAAAACTTTATACTTTGCAAAAATGTTTTTTATTGCGATTACTCGTCGGATTGTGTTTCAAGTTGTAAAAATTGGGTCAGGCAGCTTTATGGCTGTGCAGACAACTCTGAAAAGTTGCCTGCCCGGCCATAAAGCTGCCTGCTCCATTATTCTGTCGTAGGCTAACTTTTTGTCATGACTTTCAGACGCTGTTTTTACTACAATTTGGACAAATTCGGCGGGCCGGAGTGGATTATGCATGTTCGCTCTGAGCATGCATGGGTTTTCTCCAAAAACAAGGACATTAGGTTAACTAAACACTATACATTATACTTTGATGATATTGAGCGTCCGAATGTTTGTTTGTTGGAGCCTAAAGACCTTTTTTCGTGCTTCACTGTCAGTTTAATCCATATTCAGTAATTTGGGAATGAGGGAAGGAATTCTTGTTTGTCTCCAAATGTACTCTGCGATTGACAGGCAACCAAATCAGGCTGCGGTCTTATTTTGCTTCAAATGTTACATATGGCCCTGAACAACATAAACTGTACAGTAGACATTGGATGGATAAAATAAATTTCTATCCTTCAGTGTTGTGCATTCAATATGTGAATTTCGAGTTTAGAATTGAAAAAGGAAGTTCATGGGCATGAAATTACTGCCCTATTTCTTCAAAAGAGGCCAAGATTGGTCAAATACATTCAGGAGAGGACAGGGACCTGTTGAGATTGATACCTGCAGTGGGCCACATGCCAAAAGTCAGACAATTGCATTTCAGTGGTTGTCATTATTCCCCTCTCAAAAGTAAATATTTTCACCCACTGCTTTATAGGTCCCTATGCTGCAAAGAAACGAGTTGTGATCTTGAATTTAGAGGCTGTTCATCGCTCTTAGATTTCATCAGGCATAAAGGGCCCACATTGAGGCTATGTGAGTGAGTGTGTCTGTGTGCGCGCGTGTGTGTGTAGGGAGTGAGTGTGTCTGTGTGCGCGCGTGTGTGTGTAGGGATGTGTGTGTGTGTGTGTGTGTGTGTGTGTGTGTGTGTGTGTGTTTCAGGCAATCAGAGAAGCTGCCAGGGAAAAATCACCAACATCTCAACCGACTTTCTTCCATCTCACTTTTTCCCCTCTTCCTCTTTGACCACTTGTCTTTGTGTATGTCTCACATCTTCATATGGCTGACCTGCTTCTTCTCAAGATGTTTGAATATTACTGGATGCGAGTCGATCATGAAATTCCTTGAACCCCAACTTTTCCAGATTGCTATCTCTAATTTAGGCCCATCAACACACTGTATTTGCACATTCAACAACTCTTTTTAAACATTTGAAACAATTGTTGGCAAGTTTAAATAACCACTGAATGATCCAAAAGCTTCAATATTTTGACAGATGCACTTTGTGTACATGTCCTTCATGGACTGTAACGTTGAAACCACACTCATAAATTTCTTTTTGCACTACCACAAAGTATTTAAGATCAATAAATCAATCAATTATTTTAGATACCATTTAGTGTTATGAATAGCTCCTCCCGATTTCCGCTGACTTTTTTCGGGGTGCTACTGACTCATTCTAATTCAAGTGTTGCAAACGCGCAGGGCTGTCGCGATATCCCACAGCCGAATGGGAACTTTCTCTAAACATCCGCACATGCAGGGGGATGCTTTTTCACTGAGCGAACACATTGCAAACAAAAGGGAGCTGTCGATAAGTGGTCAAGAAAGGAGAGGCTGTTTCTCTTTACTGATGCTTGAATTTACTACCATGATAAAAACAATCCTAAGCATTACGATGAAATGTGGATGGAACACAGCCTATGCATTCTGCACTCAATTTTCTTGTGTTTCTTCTCTGGTAAAATGAATGTGTTCATACATTAAATAAATTAATTTACAAGTGGACAGTTTGCACTTGACAACTTTGGCCTCCTTGCATTGCTCCAAGAGAGTGGCAACTTTCTTTAGAATCTGTGGATAAAACCCAAATGTGCTTAAAATTACTCCGATTTTTCCATTCCAAACAGAATCAGAATCAGAAAGCCTTTAATCGTCCCACAAAAGGGAAAATGTGCAGTATTTGCCAACTGGAGATATCCTCCAATAAAAGCTAATGTATGGTTTCGGTGACTGTGCAGCATTTGTGGCGTTTTCAGCAAACTCTACAACGGGGAATGGTCGTAAAAAAGGAGTAGCATAATGTATTTTTAATAACAAACAAAGCAGCTTAGTCTCTGTCCTTCATTCAATACTCTGGAAGGGTAGCTGTGGACCTACCACACACACAAAAAAATGCAGGCACATTCATAACTGGGCACAGATAAGCGACTGACAGCTTTCTCAGGAAAATAGATGCACTACGTAATGATCCTGTCATTGCAATCAACCACACTGACATTTGTCATACTCCGAGGTGGTAGCTGCATGATCACAGATACTGTGTACACAGAAACAGATCCCAGCCAAGCCGCAGACCCTGTCTGAGTCCTGACCCGTTACGATCCGTGCGTCTCTGCGGCTTTTCAACTTGTGTTCTTGAAACCTCGGAATCTGAGCCATGTAAACCGACCCTCTAGACGGCTGTGTCAGGAAACAGTGAACGATATACGTTATGCATGATTAACTTAAGAAACAGAGCTTTGAATATTTGCTGCAGCTTGAATCAACAGCGTTCTTGAGTCAAGTCCAATTATACTTTTGGAGCACTGTTTCAAACTCTAGGTGTGTCATAGGTGTGTTGTTCCTTTTTGACACAGCTTGGGTGAATTATAGAAAATAAGTTAGACATTCCTCCAGTAGCAAATCTGACAAATTGATGATGTGTTTACAGAGCAAACACTAGTAATTGAAAATCTGAACCTAAGGATCACATCTACAATTTATGAGTGTCACATCCCAGACGAATGGGAAAATCTATTTATTTGGATAATTTAGGTGTCGTCTTTACTGTTTTTTTTTTTTTTTTGCTTTGCAGATGCATTCTTTGTCAGTGACGATGGATATTATGAGAGAGCAATTGAAACCAGATCAGATCCTGTGGCTCTTCAGCCAGCACTGTGGTGCACACACAGGCAACAGTGAGCCAGCGCAATTGGGTAATGAATGGATTGCTTTTTCACAATCATCTTAATGCAGCTGGTATGGACTATGTTCCAGATACTAAAAAAAAACATGTATTATGACCCAATTGTTGTATTCATATGCAACCACTTAGACCGAGTTATTTGTTCAGCGTGCGCACAATCCTTACAATAGTGTCAAATATGTCTTACAAAAAAAAAGCAAGCAGATTGCTACCAAGAATCTAAAGGCTCTCATGGTCTGCCAATGGTGATAAATGATGTCAGGAAAGACAGAGGGTAATCCAAAGGCCTTCCACTGAACTGGCGTGACATTGGGGCTCAACTCTCCAGCACATATTTTTTTCATTTTCCTTTTAGAAATAAGATTGCACTCAACTACTATATTGTCGACTAGACTTTGAGCTAAATCTTTCTCCACTATAATAATAATAGATACTAAAAGGAGAGGAGAAGCAGTACCTTACATTGCAACAGTTTCTGAAAAACTACAAAGAGTTAAGTAAGGCAACCCATATAATAATAATAATAATAATAATAATAATAATAATAATAATAATAATAATAATAATGCATTTCATTTATAAACTGTCAAGGTCACTATACAGTCACAGGATAAGTTTTTTTCTGCGGGTGAGCAGCGGCAGCATCATGCGCAAGCGTTCACTCAACCCAGAAGTAACTCAAATAGATAGCAAGCTAGCGAGCTAGCGAACAGTGAGCTAATAGCTAGCTAATAGCTAGCGAATAGATAGCTAATACCTAGCAAATAGATAATACCTTGAATAGATAGCGATTGCCATAGCGAATAGATAGTTAACAGATAGATAGCTACGGTATATAGCTAATAGATACTTATTTGAACCCAACAAACTATGCAGGGATGCATCTGGGAAATTTAAAAAGACACTCTCACAGTTATGATAGTTGAAAAAAAATGAAATAACCATACTGAAAAAATGTTTTTTTGTTGAATTTAGTCAATTGTATTTTGTCTCCTGGTTGTGCAAAATACAATCATGTGGATGCAGAAACACTTTTGAAACTATAAATCTACTTTAAAAAATTGTTTTTCGATCCAGATGATTTGATTTTGTGCAAACAATTAGAAAATTGAGTAAATACCTTTTTTCCATGGAAAACTAAAACATATTTTTGTGAACAGATAATTATTCCAAACATCAACGTATGCTTATAAATCAAACTAAAACTACATTTAATAACAGCAAAAAATCCTGTTTTCATCTTTATTAATTAATATCATACAACATCTTTCATTGTTCATTCAGTTTAATTTATTTCAGTATGGCAGTGATGTGGTTCAATATTTGTAGTTTAGTTTATTGCAAAATACTTAGACACACGTTTTTACATGTATTTATGTATTTATGTATTTATTTATTTATTTATTTATTTAGGGCGGCCCGGTAGTCGAGTGGTTAGCACAATGGCTTCACAGTGCAAAGTTTGCATGTTCTCCCCGGACCCGCGTGGGTTTTCTCCGGGTCCTCCGGTTTCCTCCATTCCAAAAACATGCATGGCAGGCAGATTGACCACTCCAAATTGTCCCTAGGTGTGAGTGTGAGAGTGACTGTTGTATGTCTTTGTGTGCCCTATGATTGGCTGGCAACCAATTCAGGGTGTCCCCCGCCTCGTGCCCGAAGACAGCTGAGATAGGCTCCAGCAACCCCCGCGACCCTAATGAGGAATAAGCGGTACGGAAAATGAGATTTATTTATTTATTTATTTATTTATTTATTTATTTATTTGATAAATGCACTCGATAAATACTCCACATATGACACAAAACAAACAAACACCAGACATTATAAAAATCAAACACAAACAACAAAACAAAAAAAAAAAAACAAGTTAACTTGCTCTGAAATTATTTAAGCTTACCGGTAACTGAATTTAAGCATACAAAACCTTCACACATTCACACAAAGGGGGAACTTAACACACACTGGCTGCACTTGACACAGCTGGGTCAACCACTACACAGTAAGTGGCCAGCCCTGACCTACAGTATATTGTACTTTTTTCCCACAAACATTATGATTATCATTCTTACTGGAAATGCCCTCATTGGTGCCTTCAACCTATGAACTCTTAATTGTTCTGTATATGAGGAAATACAGACTGCATGGATCAATGTTATGCGGCTTACATGGCTAGTAATATGTTGAAAAGCTCCTCCCAAGTCTTCGACTTATGACTTGCCATGTTTAGGTCTGCCAGAAAAAAAAACATATTCTAATGAGAAGACATCAATAACAACAATAGTAAAATACCTACTTCCTGTTTATGGCCATTAATAATGAAAAAGCCATCACAGTTTCTCTGGTACCTGTCAATATCACTTTGGCTCGAGGGCTGCGTTTTTGGCATTGCACTTAACCACAGACTTATTTTTTTTTCCCCACAAACATTGATCTAGTCTTTACCTTCATAAGAGGGGTTAAAAAGTTGGGGGGTTACTTGCTCGATAAATACCTCCACATCTTGCTGACTCTACTGTTGAGTCATACAAGAAGAATTACAAAAAGCATACTCTATTGAGGGAACTCTGCTTGAGCCAGTTAGACACTTTCAACGTTAAATTAAATATACTGTACACCCTTCCCCCAAGTCTGCCTTTTCAGTTCTCCCCTCTGATCCTAAAGCCAGTCTTGCGGCACACTCCAATGTTATCGACTCAGCATGTTTTCAGCGTGGTGTGGACACACTCTCAATCATCATTAAGGGTTTTGGAGAGTCCTGGGTTCTGGGATACTTTCCAGAATGTGTAAAAGTTTCCATGAGGAAAGCCTCTGTTGCTTTCAGAATCATCAGGGGTAGATGGAGATCCTCTACAAGAATAGAATGCCCCTTTTTGTTCCCGAAAGCAAGGGGATTTGACAACATTTGGATTTTCACGTTGGGAAAACATGCCTGGTTGAATTTCAAATGCAGAAACTCTGAATTGAAGAGGAAACAATCACAAGAAAAACTACCCTGAAATGCAAAGCAATCAGAGCGCATATGTTAACTGTCAGAAATTGACTGAAGCTGCAATGAGTTTTGTGTGTGTGTGTGTGTTTCTATGCGTGTGTGTGTTTTTTGAGAGAATAAGGAGCCTCTGTGTCCCTGAGAGGCAGCTGGTAAAAATCTGACCCTCTGATTAGCACAACTAAGCTGCTTTTCATGATATCACAAATCACGACAGCAGCTAATAAGAGGGCCACATACCTGTGCGAGTTGGGATGCTTCTCTTGCTTAACACACAACAGTCATTCATTCATCTTCCATCGATCCATCCATCCATTATCCGTACCGCTTATTCCTCATTAGGGTCGCGGGGGTCTGGAGCCTATGCCAGCCGTCTTCGGGCACGAGGCAGGGGACACCCTGAATTGGTTTCCAGCCAATTGCAGGGGACACGGAGACAAACAACCATTCTCTGTCGTGCATGCTTTTAGAATGTGGGAGGAAACCGTACCCGTACCCGGAGAAAACCCACACAGAAAAACATTTGGACCCACAATATCATCTAAGGATAATTTATAGTGTTCAGTAAACCTACTGTTCATGTTTTTGGAATTTGGGAGGAAACCGTAGTGCCCGGAGAAAACGCAGGCAGGAACAAGAATGTGAAAACGCCTGATAGGGAGACCGGGGTCGGCCAGAATTGAACACACAACCTCTGCACTGTGAGTTGGACGTGCTCACCAAATTGAATTATTTCTTGCAAATATCCAATTAATGGTCAATTGTGTACGTCCTTAAAACTTCTTCTTTTCCTTCCGGCTTTTCCCTTCAAGGGGTCGCCACAGCAAATCAGTGTCCTCCATCTTTAGAGGTTTGATCCCCATGTTTGTTTTGGCCAAGCTTTTACGTCGGAGGCCCTTCCTGACACAACCCTCTGTATTTATCCGGGCTTGTGTACGTCCTTAAAACTGAGGGTTAAAAAAAGCCCAATATGGGTTAACAAAACAAAACAAAAAAAAAAAAAAAAAACATACAAACAAAAAAGATATTTTAAGTTTTTAAAAATGGTCAAGATAGTCCGTTGCTGAAGTCTTTTTGGGTAGGGAGTGATATAGTAACTGCCAGTGTGGGCATTGATTACAATGTGTGCAACTATTACGAAAAAAATAACATAGACAAACATATCCTGAATAAAACAAAGTGCACTAACAAATTCACTCTGCATGACTGAATGAAGATCATGCTCTGCTGGTGCTCGGCATTTGGAGCTCCAAAGCCATGTTGGAAGGGGTGGCGTGGATGAAGCTAGTTTTTCAACAGAAGTGGGTCTGTTCTAGATTTCAGGTTAAAAAAATCGTTTCAACTTTGCCCAAAAATTTGGTGGTTGCCATTATTGTCTTGAAACAAATGGGCTACGTACGCCTCTATTCAAGACGTATCACCACGGTTTTTCAGGAAGCCGCAGTTATATGGAAACCGGCAGAAGGGGTATATTGCATTCAGCCGTGCTCACAGACAGAACAACAGGTAAACAAAGTCTACTTTGAAGAGTGTGTATTGCAGTCAAGGGGTTTTCAGCTCAGGCTCTCACCATCATATCAGTGCTCCTCGTGGTACAGTAGCTCACTGATAAGTTGAGTGATTTCTCAAGGGCTGTATAAAATCTAGTCCTGGCCAGAGAGGCACATTTCCTTTGCCTGATGAGACCTGGAGGCCTTCGCATTGGCGCGTGGGAGGTGATGCACTCTTGGGGAAGATCAAGTGTGCGCCCATGGACTCCAAATCACCAGCCCCCGATTGCTGAGGAGCAACACAATGCTACACCCCTTGCGCTAAATCACTGCTGCTCTGGTGAGGTCATCCGCTTCCTCTGTAATGGAGAGGTCAGCTCACAAATGCACAGCGGACGCAAGAGGCACTGTGAGCTACCTTCCAATCTTATTTGTTTTAACTTAGGACTCATTTGAAGAGTTTGAGAGAGGACTGGGAGTGGCAAATGCCTTTGGAGTATGCTGTTACCACCGCATACTTACCAGGACTCCAGGAGCTCACCGCAGAATGCATGAGCAGATGACAGGTGATGCAAATCGGTAGCATGCTGAGGTTTTTCATGGACCTTCTACACTACCCTGGATCAATCAATACACATTCCTGTGCGTCTCTAATGCAACTGTAATCACTTATACTACATTTGGCCACTTGGTGAAGAAAGGCTGAGCCCACTAAGTGACAATAGATACAGTAGTGGGGATGGGAAACTGGTATTTCAATGGACTTTTGGAACATCATAATTATGAGACATCAGTGTAAAAGGAGACCAATAAAAAATTAAAAATAAAGCTCCAGTTTCACGTAATTAGATTTAACAATTAAATTAGACTTTCAGTCGGTCATATTGTTGACAGTGAGAGCAAAATTCATTTGACATGGTTTTAAGTACTTGGCATGGATGCAAATATCAGTGTTTGAAATAGCGTCTGCCCGGTGGCCCAGGGCGTACAACGTTTACATCGGGCGTACAACTTTCAAAACATCTCAGCCCAGGTGGCCAACAAGTTCTTCAAGAAAATAAAGTGATTTCTCTCAAATCAAATGCTTGTTTAATTCAATCAAGCAAAGCGATACAAGCCACATGGACTCCTCTTTCTTAGCGGCTTTCAAAACTCTCAAGTACACTTTTCAGTCAAGGTTTAGTCCGAAGCACGAAACAGGCTTCTGATTGGCTGCCGGTGCAGAGTATGCAAGTTATTGCAGAGTATGCAAATTATTCGTTGTACTAAATTCATCCTGTCTACTTGATAACTAATGTTAAGCAGATTCCTTACTCACAGACAGTGTATTGTCGGTGTTCAAATACCTGACATGTTTCGGCGACTACTTCTGCCTTCGTCAGAGTGTCACGGATGTTGCTGTGACGCGCCATTTTCAGCTGGTGTTGCTATGAGGGCTGTGAGTAAGGAATCTGCTTAACATTATGCAAATTATTGTTTGAGTTAATTACTTATGCGAGTAATAATTTGCATACTCTGCAATAACTTGCATACTCTGCACCGGCAGCCAATCAGAAGCCTGTTTCGTGCTTTGGACTACACCGGGACTGAAAAGTGTACTTGAGAGTTTTGAAAGCCGCTTAGAAAGAGGAGTCCACGTGGCTTTAAGCAAACAAGGCAACCATCGCATTATGCACCATGGCGACAAACGACAACTGGAGCAAAATGTTCAGCAAGGGATATTTACCATAAATTAAGCAAGGGAGCATCCGTGGCTAGGTACTTCCTTAATTTAAAAAAAAATCATTTATACTTTACATCAATGTTTTTTTGTTGCTATTAGTCGTCTTATTGTGTTTCAAGTAAGTTTCAAGCAACAATGAGTTATCTGCCCGGGTGTCTGCAAACTTTTTGTCATGAGTTTCAGACACTGCAAATATATAGAGAGAAAGAAAAACGTGAAAAAAAGTTAGCCAGTTAATAGAAATTATTCTCTGACTTCAGCAGTCCTCCAAGAAAGCATACTGATTATCTTTTGTGTTAAAAATTGACATTTTTTTTGAAAATGTTTGTGATCAATTTTGGGAAAACATGAGTTGGTTTAATCTACCATGTATTCATATTTTTTTTTATTTCCGATGATAGTATGAATAAACTGCATAAATGAAATGTACTAATTGAGACAGAAGCAGCCTCAAAAGTGTTGAATCAGCACCTAAGAGGTATATACCTCCCTCTTATGTGATATTGTTGAGCTGCTGTTTATTTACTTACATTTGCAGTAAAATTACTGTATTAAAAACAACATTAATACGAAAAATACATTTGAACAGGTATTTGATTTGATTGTTACAAAAATGTATTCTAAAAATATGCAACACTGACAACCTCTGATGTCTCGCTGAGTGATTTCAGTACATGGAAATTAGTTAACAAAATACATTGTTAAATTTTTGTTTGTTCCTCACATTGCTTGTGTGTATAATGGAAATCATGTAAATGATCTCTGTCTAGATTACATGTATGCAACAGGGCAATTAACCGCTCAAGCATTCATTCATTTAGGTTACCTGGTAGTTTAGCCTGGTAGTTTAGCCCAAGTTTGCTGCACATAACTGCAACAATATCGATTCAAAAATAAGACTCATGTAATAACTTTAAAAAGCTGATTACAACATCCTCCTTTGTCTACATTGCCTGTTTATGACGACAAATGGGACTCATCCAAAGCAGCTAGATTTGCTGACAATGCAATTGTAGTTCAGCAACAACAACTCCCCCACACCCCTCTTCCCCTCATGTCTACCTCTCGCCTTTGAGAATTGTTAGCACTCGTATATGCATGCATGCACACACGCATGCACACACACTCTGCAAGAAACACACACACCCTTATCGTTAACAGGAAGTGTGACGAGGCACGAGTTCACTGGGGGTCGCTGGGTCTCCACCTGTGTTACGAAAGATGGGCTAGTTCCAATTTCAAATTCGCAAAATCCACATGTGCTATGAATACATATCATAACAAATGGAGCCTCTGCTAACATAGATAACAGGTTGGTGACCCGGGAGACAAGCTGTGGGACGAACACGGGAGGCAATAAACTCGGCCATGTGTTCCCTTGGGTGTGTCTGATCTCATTGCCAGGGTAGAGGCATGACCCTTAAGTCTCCCCTGATGACGACAGCTGCACGGCGTGTACTCCAGAGGGAAAAGACGGGAAAAGAAAACCTCTGACTCAGAGCTCCCGGCATCCCTCCCAAAAAGCCAGGCGGGGATTAGGAAACCCCTACTATTGTTTTGCTTCCTTGACAATCATTAGTCGATATGTCAACAGCTTGGTCTGCCACACGTGTGCCACTGTTTTTGTTCTGCTGGGACCTAGCTGACCCCAGATTCCGTGTGATGCTTTGACAGATTGTTTCAAAATCCCATCAAGGCAATGTTGCGTATGTTCGTATAGCGAATTACCCCAACACTATGTTATTCAAAAGTGAATATAAATTAACACTCTCAAATGTTGTTTCTGATTGTATTTTAAAATTGTGGAAACTCACCATCATCTAGGTACATCTGGTCCAGTTCTTGAGGTTCCTGTTTAACTGTGATCGCAGGTGGACTTGATTCCTCTTGAAGCAGGCTGGGTGAGTTGCCTCCAGCCTGGGCCGGGGGGGCTGCTGCCTGAACCTGGCTGGGGCTGTAGGCTTGGATAAAGGGACTCTCCGCAGACCCACTGGGAGTAGATGCATGGGAGGCTGGGGAGGAGGAAGGGCTGCTATTGGCGTAGACAGGGTGGAATCCATGGTGACCCGGGCTGTTGAGGTGACTGGGACTTCCTTGAGTTTGGAGCATACCCAGAGGAGAGCCATGGTCAGTGGATGCTGGATGGGTCAGGACTGGCCTGCCATTCTCCTGGAAGGTTGTCACCATCGGAACTGAGGGTGCTGCATGGGTGGGGCTATTTGGGAGGCACTTGCTAAAGGCCACAGGGGACAGGTCATGCAAGGTAGGGCTGGAATTGGGGGATGATGATGGTATGGCAGCATTGAGAGAAGGGCAGGGAGGATAGTTACTGGCCAGACAAGCATCATGATCAGCGGATGGCATGATGGGATTAAGTCTAGGATGACTGAAATAGGGCTTTGAACGCATTGGCAGGACTGAACTCCCCAAACAATCATATTCATCATTGGGTTCTGTCTTTATCATCGGCACTGAAGGGGGTAGAGGAGAAAGAAAGACACACATATTTGTAAAAAATGTGCAGAAACGTCCACGTGGCACAATTCTTGCATGAGGGAGAATAAGTAAATCAATGGACATGCACCCTTGTGGCTGCTGCGCTGCTAATAATCAAAACAAACAACCAATGATTATGGCTCACTGTTTCAGTGAGAAAACTTTGATACTCTATCATGAAAAAAAGCAAAGAATAGGAGGGGAAAGAAAAATGGATGAGTCATCAGAATGGAAAACCACAGCTGGTTCGAATAATGAATAATACCTATATTCTTTGGACTCTTCTCAGGCTCTTATATCTAATAAAACTCAACTTTAAGGCCGCAGGTCCTTTACTTTTCTCTGCAGTCTAGAATCAATGATTTCTCTTTGGACCAAATGATAGGACAAAATATAGGAGACGACTGGATTTGGCTGTCTGAGTTTCTTAAGTGGCCAATGAGTTGTGCCTGTGGTTTCAGGACCTTCTGGCCAAAAGTGCAGTGACCCCACTTGATCATCCTGTCTCTGGAACTTCCATTCCATCACAGGCTGTCTGCAGTGTTTCCTGATGCTTTCTGACTGACAGGTATCACATGCTACTCTTTAGTCAGGACACAGGAGAGATGACACAGGATACATTTTTCTTTTTATTGCTGTGTTGGGCCTCTTCCATCTCTATCAGTTACAAGCAGAGCTTCAGTATATAGGTTGAGCTTGAGACGAATGAGAGCAAGGAAAAAAGAGAGGAAAGTACAGCTGACCGAGGAGAAGTCGATTAATAAAAAAAAAGGAATCCATAATTATCCTTAGCATACATAACAATGTGCCTACCACTTGCAATGATTAATATGGGAGAATGAACAGTCAAATGTACACATTCAGGTTCTTATCAGATGATACTGTGTCTCCTTTACACTGTTTGAATTGATAGATGCCAAAGAGAAATCTTTGACATTTAATTGAATGAAGCAAGCATGATTTAAATGAGTATAAGTTAATGTCACATTGTTTTGCTTGTGTACAAATAAAACTTATGTGGAAGGGAAATAAGCTACAATATATGAACAGCCAGACGAGACATTATTTTTCAGTGTGTTGTTATTTTAGTTGGAGAATTTAAACGGCAGTCACGCCTGTTTGTCTCTGGGGTCCCAAGCGATGGAGCGATGATAACAAAGCAGGGAGACCATTTACGTCAGTCCTGTCTGCTTTGGGAGCCTAGGGAACAGGTTGTCTGGAGAGCATCGTATGGCAAATCCCATGATTCTAGGGCCTCCTCTGTCATGTCTCGGGAATAACATAAACCTCACAATGTCCACTCTACTGTCACACTGTCAATTTCCTTGTGGTGCGGCCTCAGTTCATTGAATGCCAAAAGGTCTATGGAATCACCTGCTGCAGTTGGGTTGACAAGGTAAGGTGATATTGGATCATGGATTTCATTTTGTGAAGTGAAGTAATGCAACAGTTATGGATTAGAAGGGCACACATGTCACATCTAAAATAAACCTAACATATCTATCCCAAACTTATTACATCCATACATCTCCTTTTCACTTCATATGAATGTTCAGAAAACAAATTCCTCGGAAAGGTCCAAATTTATCTGGGTTTTACTCTGATCCCCAAAGACAACTGATAATCGTATTTCTTTTCTTAGTTTTTCTGGTGGAAATAGTGAGTTTTACGAATTAGCGTTGTGTTGTTAATAGCTAGATATGAAAATATAGTGTTTGTCTAGACTCTCGATTGATTATTTAGCCTCCTGACACCACATATTCTTTCTTGAGACCTTGTGCAATTTCTATGATCTACCTTCAAGAGACATTTGCGACCACCTTGCGTGTTAGCAAGTACCGGTAGATTGGATAGGCAGCATGTGCAGAAAGCCCAGTGACATCCAAACTGCACAGTATCTGAATATAATTTTGTATTTGTGTCTGTTGAATTGCTTAACTGTAGTTGTAAATTTGAATAGAATGTAATCTTGAAATATTAAAATACAATTATTCATACATATGTGTAAGACTCTGACAGCCCAGTAAATATTTTGACAGTTATAGGCGGCTGTTGTCCACCGGGGGCCACAACAAGAAAAGGCAAATGATTCAACAGGCTACCATTAAAGTAACCAAGGAACCAATTGAAATGTTGTGTTTAAACCTTAGGACAGCAAAATTCACTAAACTGAAAAAAATTGAGAGCAGCCACCACCAGTGGAAAACAACGCATTGAAATGATCCAGATGCACGAAGTGCAGAGTTAAATGAGTTTTGTCATTGGTGAATTGGCAAGGTTCCTTCTGGCTGGCTCCAAGTTAGCCTTTGGCTCATCCAGAAGGTGCACAATTGCACTTGGGAGAAATACAGCATTTTTCAAACATTTTGTTGCCATTTAAAACATTTTTACATGAGTGGAAGAGTACTCTGGACTGCCTCTATATTTGCCTGCAATTTTTTTTTATCAGAAAGCATGTTTCTCTGTTTAAGCTCTAACCACCAACCAATACACTGGGCACAAGTTTGTCTTAAGAATAGTTTGACATTACAGAGGCATCTTCAAACAGCCTGTGAAAAAATAGAAGGGTTGTGAGAAGGTCATGCTTTGGTGGCTGTCAGGCATTTTTGACATCTGTTCTTCAGTGTCGTTGGTCTAACTCCTTCTTATTTGAGGACCACATGTCACGTCAATAATCGTGCAAGAATGAAGGGAAGTGCTCAAAGAGAAAACATCTTTGGCTAACAGAAGATGCAATGTGATCAGTTCCTTCGATATAAAGTTGACCTCAACACTATTAGGGACATATTGACAATCTAATGACATCCAATGCAAACATTATATCAGAAATGTTGCCTTGATGGAGAATGATGAAACTAACACCAACCATGGGGAGAATATACAAATGCAGCACAGGAGGGCCACAACTGAGATTATTATCCATGCATCCATTCATCCATTTTCTGAACCACTGATCCTCTCGAGAATCACAGCCGTGCTGGAACTCATCTACGGTCACTGGTCGAGAGGCAGGAGATGACCTGAATTGGTGGCCAGCTAATCTCAGTGAACAAATGGACAAATAATCCTTCAAACTCACATTCATAGCTATGGACAATTTAATGTTTAAATAAACCAAAGTATCAGAGTAATTAATTTTATATTTAAATATATAGTATTTTTTTTTTTCAAAACCATGATATCATTATATGCACATGGGTTTATTTAGATTTTGTCATTGTCTAATGTTGAGGCTGATGCAAATCGAAAAAAAAAAATCTGGTAACCATTGAAAACATGTTACACATTAAATGTTTCAACCTTCCTGGCTCCTGTTTTACCTGGCATTCTGAACTAATCGGACTATTGAATTGCCCGCTTTTTGAGGACTTTCATAAACTGTGCTGCAGTTTATAAATCTACACCTTCGCTCCCAGTTCGACTCTTCATCTGGTGTTTCACTGGCCGTCAATGGCTGAGACCACATCCATAATGTGGTATACGATGACATACACCTGGGTCGACTGTGCCTGTTTTCTACTTTCTATTCACCTGCAAGTGGTAGTGGTGGGTTTACCCCAGTAGAGTATTCGATGCTGATCTCCACTGTTTGTGCAATTACCTGCCTGGACCTGCACCGGCAGCTTTCCACCTCAAAATTCCAGTTCAGCGCCATTACAGTCCATCTGGTCCTGCAATCATCACTCAGCCTCACTCAACCAGCCGGCCTATCAAGCACAACATGTTAGCCAGTTTAGCACAGACGGCTGACATATCTTCCAACATTGACAACACCTCACTCGACTTTGCTCTGCTCAACATCCGCTCCCTGACAATAAAGGAACATCGGATCCAGGACCTTATCAATCATACCAAGCTTGACATACTCTTTGTGATCTTCTCTTAAAGGACAACCGACGTCACTCTTTTGTTTTTTAACTGACACCAGAAAAACGTTTTATAGCATCTAAAATACCCAAAACATACAGTATGATATTTTTAGTCAAATGCAAAACACCTATAAAAATGACTTAAAAGTGTCCAAAATGTGCAAAAAATTGAGCTGCGAATTGGGCATTTCCAGAAAGTTCCGCCCCCAGTTCGTGACATCACGCCAAGACGTCTTGCATTGCTCGTGAATCAAAACAATGGCTTCAGATTCGGAGAATATGCTTTCTTGTTACACATCCAGTTATGAATATGATTCAAATAGTTCTGATGAGGAAATCATACATGTTTGCAATCGATGAAAAAATTTATTTGTGCCATTTTGAGGCAACATTGGGGCAAAATCTCTCACCCAAAAAAAGAGGCACAAAATGGTGACATCCTGTGGCTATCCGTTTAGAGAGGCGGTTGCGCCTTTCGGCAGCATGAATATGCCAGTACTGTTTTTGAATGGGAGGAATGTCGGAGCCATTTGACTACTATCGCTGGACAGCTCTGGGGCCATTGTGCTTTTTTGCGCCTGTAATGGGCAGCATCTTCACAGCCCCGCTTTGTTCAGTGGAAAGGTCAGTGCTGTTGGACAGTCTGCGGTTGGATGGATGCATGGCTTGAGGAGCCCACGATAAGAAGAAAGCAGCATCAGCGCAGAGCGCCGATGCGTATTTGGAACTGTCGCGGCTTGGAATTGAAGCGGATTTATGTGGGACAGGAGATGTCAACATTTAGCTTGTAGTAGACGTACAAATTCCACCATGACGTCCCTGATCCACTGCTGACATGGATGCTTTGATCCTCTCCTCTTTCAACTAGAACTGCTTCATGTCATCACAAAGAGGGTACAGCAAGTCCTGAAGAATGAATGACTCTGTGTCTTTGTGTTGTCATATTTGTTATTTTTTCAATTTTTTTTCCCAAGATGGCGGCGCGTGAACACGCAGCGGCTCCCCTCTCCCCTCGGCAAATTTGCGTTTTCATGTTTATGTTTGTTACAGTAATTATAAGTGCCTTGCATGCTGGGTCCGAGAGGACAGTAATTTCATATGTGCTGTATGTCATGCATATTAGCATATTTGACAATAAAGCTGACTTTGACTTTGACTTTGATTGTCCACAGTCGTGTCATATTCTGTCTGGATTATTGCAACACCCTCCTTTCCGGCTTCCCTCACATATCCCTCCAAAAAAATTCACCTGGGCCAGAATTTCACTGCCAGATCATAACCTCAACTCCCACCATCCAACACATCACTCCTATCCTCCAATAATTTCACTGCTGCCAGTTCAGTTCCACATATGTTTCAAAGTGATCCTTTTTGCATTCAAGGCTATCCAAAAACGTAGACCTGCATAACTACCAGATTTCTTCATGTCTTCATTCTAATAGATTCTTTAACTTCATTCACTTGTCTATCCACTCTGGCAACCTCACTACCAGGGGGAACAGAATACTCAGCCACTCTGCTCCCCGTCTCTGGCAGTCACAACAAACCCAACTTGGAAGCATGGGTTCGTCCACGCAACTAAAAAGAGGCCTCTTCAAAACTGCCCATGAACAGTGCCATTGCCTGTGTCTCTCTGAGTTGAGGTCAATGTTTTTAATTGTATTTATTATTTCTATTGTATTATATTGTATTGCATTGTATTTTATTTCTTAGTCATTTTATTTAAAGTAATGTAATGATTCCCATGTGTTACTGAGTGCCAAGAAAGGCTTGACTCAATAGAAAATATTCAGATCCATGGGCTGAAGGTTACTTGTATATTTTGAAAAAAGGGAGAAAGTTAGCACTCTTGTCTCTGATGCTTAAACAGTATTTTATTATTGTGTGTTTCTCAAGCCTGCATGTAAAACCAATCGGTTGCACCTATTGTTGGTGAACATTCAATTCAAAATGTATGAACCTCATTAAGAACAATACATTTTGTGGAGGTGGTCGGAAAGTATGGCGAATAACAAAGGGCTTTCTCACAGAGCCAGTTAAAATGGGTGATGCTCGTGTTTACGTAAGCAATCAAAAAAACAAGACAGCAAAACCCGAATGGAAAAGAAACCGAGTTTCACCCGCATCTGTGCCACAGAGGAGTTTTCTTCATCCTTCCGCTCTTTCAACCAAGTCTATTTTAAGGGAGGGCTTTGTCTTTTTATAGACGAACAGTAATCAGCATCAAAGAAATGTTCTCCCTTAATAACATCGGCGACCACAAATGTTCTTCAAGTGGGACAGCGGGTCGGAAGAGTCCCTATGACAAAGGAAAGCAAGAAAGTGTTGACAAGAGGGCATGTGTGTGAAAGTCTGTGGGTGTCCTCACAAGCTCAGCCTCGAATGTGGCCACATCGTTAGTTGTTTCCTTTATTACTGACACACCACAACTCTGTAGAGCAAGAAGCATAAACTGAGCCAGGATGTCCTCATTCTTTTCTTGCTGTATTGAAAACATGATTGTATTTGAGATACCCTGCTAACACTTAAGCTTAATGTATCCTTTATTGTAAATATTTTTTTTCCACGATGAGTTTTGTAGCTGTTAGCTTAAAAGGGCATGGATATGCTATTTGTGCATTTGATATTTTATCCCTCAATGTAACATACTATGTCTCCCACCTGGCCTGGGAACGCCTTTGGATCCACCAGGACGAGCTGGAAGAAGTGGCTGGAGAGAGGGCAGTCTGGGCTTCCCTACTGAATCTGCTGCCCCCGTGACCGGACCCCGGATAAGTGGCAGAAGATGGATGGATGGATGGATGTAACATTATAAAAATTACTAGCACATCTCAAACTACAATACCATCAAATTACTTGTTGTTCACAGACTCCTTGGCTTTAACACTCGAGAGATAATTAAGCTTTACTGGCCCTGCTTGTGTGGTCTACACTGCACTTGTGGTTGACTTGGCAGCAAAAACAACAATCTTTTAATTAGACTTGTATTCATGCAAAGCAAAATGATTGGGAACACAAAATAGGGAGCGCTAAGACTGGCTTCAGCCCGGCATATAAAATGAATATTCTAAATATGGCCACCGTTTGTCTGCCTTGAACTGGCCAAATTACCCACTATGTACTTGTAAATCAAAGCAATCAGGGATCTCCAAGTAGGGCTCCCCTGTGTTTTTCTCTCAGAGCTCGGTCCAAATTGTGTCTTATCTCCTGTGGCATAAATAGATCTGCTGATAATTCGAGACAACACATCGTATGAACAGCTGTATACTTATAACAACGTGCATGACACCCTAGCAACAAGAGACCCATTAAATGCTGATCAATGAAAACATTGCTGTCTAAGACTGAGCTGCAAGTACAATGCTGCAAGTTGGAATTGTTATATCTATTGTGAAAACCACAACAAAGGGAATTTAACTCAGCTCTTTACAACATTAATTTAAAGGAATACTGTTTCCATTGTGGTGTCATTTTAAGGGTCATGGGATGATTTAGTTGTAGTTAGAGTTGACTTCAGAGGTGGGATTGTCTCCCATTAATTGTATATTGTTTTCCATGTAGACAGACACACACACACACACACACACACACACACACACACACACACACACACACACACACACACACACACACACACACACACACACACACACACACACACAGTATATTTGTATACATGTATACAGTGGCGGTCCGTGCATTTCACCTAGGCCTTCAGTGAAGTCCTGCTTAGTCCGACTTGAACAAATATCCCTCGTAATAACATAATTTATGACACAACGGCTGGAGATATCATTTATAAAAGCACACGCACGCTGTACTCGGCGTGACATCACCTTAATCGTCTACAACACAGGCTATTTTCCGGAACAATTACACATCAATAAATCTGCATCAGCAATTAGAACTTGTCACTATACGTGATACTGCAAACACTTAAAAATAAAAGGAAATTTAAAATCATTTGTCCACAAAGTTTCATTAAGTCCACCAAGAATATGCAATCTTTAACAAGATTTTACGCAAAATTACAAAATGTCAGTTTAATATAAGAAAAACAACAAGACGTTCACAAAACGAACTATTTGTTGAAAATAAAAGTAAACAAATCTTTTTCATTTGTTCTTGAGAATAGGCCTACATGCGACAGCGAGTTGTCCTCTCCTTCAGCCATTGTGGGTTAAAAAAGCGAGTAGATATACTTGTTTTTTCTGCTAAGGTTTCCGGGTCTGATCTGTTGTAGCTTGGTTGATTTGCATAGCGCTGCCTCCACTGAGGGCTGAGGTAAAGTGAGTATCCAATCAGAGGCCGCGTACATGTCATGTTAAACGCGAGGCCCTCTAGCTGGCCTTACTGTGCTAACTCGTAATCTGATTGGCTATCGCAACTATATATCAACTACTTGTGCCCGTTCATGTACAGCGCACAGACGCCCTCACTGTTGATTCTGAAGGCGTCGGTCAGATTTCAGACAGCCTGGCGACGCAAGCTAGCTGAATTCTGATTGGATTAAAAACTCTGACCTAAAACTACACTGAAAGGAGCATAACCAAATGGATATAATATAACATCAAGAAAACAGTATGTAGAATAATTATATATATATTTAGAAAAAAATATGTTTTTAATGAAATTGACTTTTATTATAATTATGATAATGATGTCTGATTATGTTAGGCCAGCAGAGAAGGCCTTGCTGGCTCTGACGGCCCACCACTGCATGTATATACACACATATATGCCACGTGTGTGTGTGTGTGTGTGTGTGTGTGTGTTTGTGTGTGTTTGTGTGTGTGTGCATATGCGTGTGTGTTTGTGTGTGTGCATGTGCGTGTGCGTGCATGTGTGTGTTTGTGTGTGTGTGTGTGTGTGTGTGTGTGTGTGTGTGTGTGTGTGTAGAGCAACATTTTACACTCTGAACAACCCATTCTTTAAATTCCAATGTGAGTGCCATCTTTGAGCGTTGAGAAAAATAACCCTATGTTTTCAGGTTGCTACATGAATAGCAAAGTCCTGCATATGTCAGTGCATATGTACACGCAAGCACACCTCTGCACATTTGTGCATGTGTAGGTGGACCGGGCAGGTATTGTGTGATGTGGGACTGCGAGAATGAGGTTGTGGGGGTATTGACTTCTCTACATCAACACTGCTCCAAGGCTCTGTCACTCAGCAGTACAGTATACCTCATTCCTGGGGAACGTGGACCCACTATAGAATAAACACACCTCACCCACTCACAGACTACTATGCACTTCCTGTAGAAAAAAAATGTTTAAAAAAATGTTGAAAAAAATGCGTACAAAAGAGATATATGGTAATGACACAAATATATACCGTATAATATATTAATGACAATTACCACTGGGAGGGAGATATGTAAAGTTCTGGTACTGGCTCCTCTTCCTCTTGCCATTGCAGACGTAGAAGTTAACCTGTAATGGGTTGGATATTCTCTGGTTTCGGTAGGGTGGGACTTCAACAAAAAGTGTATTCTGAAACAAACAAAAAAAAAGTGTTCACCCTTTGGAGACATATAGCCAGACAGACATAAATGAGCCCATCTGGACTGAAGCAGTAGAGACCACGAAGTTGCCCATATTTTTGCTTGAGGAAACCCAAGGGCTTTAGCTGTATCCCTGTACAGCATCAGTAAAGAGGAGTAGCTGGCTTATTTTTTGCCAGAGTTCGTTTTTGCACAGCAGTAACCCCACCTCAACTTTGCAAGTCTGGACGAATGTTAGTATTTTTCTACTTTCATTTTGACACAGGAACAATGGAAAAGAAATGTTCAACTGTTTGTGTCTAATTGCATTTAATTCCTTGGCTGCAACTCTGGTTAGGATCTAAATTGGACAAAACAGTCCACTGTGACAGAGGGCAAGTTTACATTGAACATAGCCATGGACAAAATGGTGGGTGGGAAATGGGTTCTGCTGTCCAGATGATTACAAGACAAATATGCAGGTGGGTGAATGAATGTAAAAGTGTGCATGCGCGTGTGTATGTGTGTGTGAGTGCATGTTTGTGTACTTGCGAGGCTTTCCCTCACCCTTGCTTGCAGTGAAAGTTAGCACACTTCTAACAGCAATAAAAGTAAATGCAGGTCGGCAGTCTGGAGTGCGTTAAAGCGATCCAGTGACATAAGAAAATAATTGCAGTGTGCTTTTGCTTTCTCTTCCTAACGTGCTATTTGTATTTCATGAACCCCGTGTTGGGGTAGTTCGCTATAGGAACATCTTTAAACATCTCTTTCATAGTTTGTTTACCTTTTGGACTTCCTGATACGTCATATCCTGCCTTCCCCTACTTGATGTCACATCCTATTACGTCACCCGTCTTATAAATTCTCTTCCAGCGGTCTTTCGACCCTCTTCCTCCTTCCTCTCAGAATCAGAATCAGAATACCTTTATTCGTCCCACAATGGGGAAATTTGCAGTCCACAGCAGCAATTGAAAAGGGATGGGGTAGGGGTGGGGGTGAAAGGATAGAAAACAAGATATTCTAAGCATAACAAAATAAAGTGTCAACTGTATACTGTGCAGATGTAAATGTGCAAAACCGTTCCATAAGAAAAACTGAACATAGTGCAGAATCAAGAAATGCATTTTGATATATTGAAACAACCCATATTTACAAGTGTCCAGTTTTTTTTTCTTTTTTCACATGTGATCATTGAGAATTGTGAAGCCTGACAGCAGTCGGTAGGAACGAGCGGCGGTACCTCTGCTTCTTGCAGCGCGGGTGTAATAGTCTCTGGCTAAAGGAGCTACCCAGTGCTGTCAGGGTGGCCAGGAGGGGGTGGGAGGGGCTGTCCATAATAGCTTTTAGTTTAGCTAGCATCCGTCTGTTGCCCACCTCCTCCAGAGAGTCCAGCGAGCAGCCCACGACAGAACTGGCCCGCTTGACAAGGCGCTCCAGTCTTTTTCTGTCCCGGGTGGTGATGCTGCCTGACCAGCAGACAATGCCATAGTGGATGGCTGATGCCACCACAGAGTCATAGAAAGTCTTTAGGAGTGACCCCTGAACTCCAAAAGACCTCAGTTTTTCTGAGTAGGAAGAGGCGACTCTGTCCCTTTTTGATTAGGGCATCCGTGTGTGTTGACCAGTCCAGTTTATTGTTGAGAGTAACACCCAGGTACTTGTAGGAGGTCACCCTCTCAATGTTCGAACCCTGGATGTTCAATGATGCAGGTGAGGATTGTTTCCTGCAGAAGTCCACCACCAGCTCCTTGGTTTTCCCCGTGTTGATCTGGAGGTGATTCTGCTGGCACCAGTCCACAAAGTCCTTTGTCAGTCCCCTGTACTCCCTATCGTCTCCCTCTGTAATGAGGGCGACAATAGCTGAGTCGTCAGAGAACTTCTGAAGGTGGCAGGTTGGGGTGTTGTAGTTGAAGTCCGAGGTGTAGAGGGTGAAGAGGAATGGAGCCAGGACTGTTCCCTGCGGCGCTCTGGTGCTGCAGAGAAGCCTGTCCGACTCACAGTTCTTTACCCTCACGTACTGTGGCCTGTTTGTGAGGTAATCTGTAATCCAGGAGGTGAGGTGATGGTCGACTCCGGCATGCCGCAGCTTGTCCCCCAGTAGATTTGGCTGGATGGTGTTGAAGGCACTGGAGAAATCGAAGAATGTGATCCTCACCGTGCTCCAAGCATTCTCCAGGTGCAGCAACGCCGTATGGAGGAGGAGGAGGACCGATGCTGGGCTGGGAGGCAAACTGTAGCGGGTCCAGCGATGAGCTTGCCAGCGGTCGCAGGTGGGCGAGGACGAGTCTCTCCAGCGTCTTCATCAGGTGAGACGTCAGAGCCACCGGTCTGTAGCTGTTGAGCTCTTTTGGGTTGGCAATCTTGGGCACTGGGTCCAGGCATGCCCAGCTTCAGGCTCAGGTTGAACAGGTGATGGACAATGACACACAGCTGGTCGGAGCAGGTCTTGAGGAGTTGGGAACTGATATCATCCGGACCTGCTGCCTTCCTCACCTGCATCCTCCTCAGTTGGTTCCTCACCTGCGCAGTTGTGACAGACAGGCAGGAACCAGGAGGCAGAGTGGCGGCTGAGGGTGTGGCAACGGTTGGGAGGGCAGATGTTGGTTGTGGAAAGCTGGTCGTGAGAGGGGGCAGGGAGGGTAAGGCCACAGTGAGAGTTGGTGCAGGAGCAGCTACAGGTGAAGTTGACGGTGGGCCGGGGGCGGCTGGCGTCTTGTCAAACCGATTGAAAAAGCGGTTGAGTTCATCTGCCCAGTCTTTGTCTTTTTCGTTCAATGTCACTGGGCTTTTGTGGCCTGAGATGTTTTTCAGGCCCTTCCAGACACCAGCGACATTGGTGGCTTGCAGCTGCTCCTCCATTTTCATCCTGTAGGCCTTCTTCCCCTCTCTGATCTTCCACCTCAGTTGGATTTGCACGGCCTTCAGTTCCTCTCTGTTGCCCGACACAAAAGCCATTTTCTTCTTCTTCAGGAGGACTTTTATGTCGGGATTAATCCATGGTTTGTTGTTGGCAAAACACCGCACAGTCCTGGTGGGTACGGTGTTTTGTTCACAAAAGTTAATGTAGTCTGTGATGGTGTTGGTGAGTGAGTCAATGTCCTCTTCCTTCTTCTTTCTTTTTCCTCCTAGGCCGACACCGCGATGCCCCGCTGTCTACAAGGTTTAACTAACTTATTCTGTCCAACACCTGGCTTCTTGCTGATTTAACCATCCTCTGCCTTCAACACCCGTGAACCAGGGACGAACGATCACAATAAACCCATTACCCCGTGTCTCTAATCTAATGCTTGTCCTATTTTTCAGCAGTTGGGACTTTGACTGTATCGTATACTGTAACCGTTTCGGGTCAGGTGCCTGGGAGACAATGAATTCATAACTTATGATGCAATCAATTTAATAAATACCATATAACCATAAATAAATAAAATAATAAATCTGCATGGGATTTGTGTCCCCGTTTGAATACCCAATTTAAATGGTGATGTACTGACATCCTGATGAAATTAGAAATAATTTCCACTTGTTACTGTCTACCATGAAATGGCTGAGTCGGAATATGTACAGTGTACATATTCTGTTGAATAGTGTACATTGTACACTATTCAACGTTTAGGGTACTATCAATGAATTCCGCCTTTTTGTAGGAGTTTTTGAATGCAGGGATGCATCTGAGAAATTAAAAAGGGGGGCAGTTGTCCCTCTTGTGTCTGAAAAGGGAGCCAAATTCTATAATTGATGGTGCCCGATTTAACTCGATTGCCCAAGTATACAAAATTGATTGAAAAATTTCTAAATTGCAAATGAAAAAAAAAACATTATTTGAATAAAATCCATTTTTCTAATACATACAACAATACAATAAACAACATACATACAGAGTAATACAACAAACTATTTTAATAATAATAATAATAATAATAATAATAATAATAATAATAATAATATAATAATAATAATAATAATAATAATAATAATAATAATAATAATACATTTTGTTGTTGCAGTTTGTCTGTCTGTCTCATTAGCAGCAGTTTGCTGCAACAAATTGTCACTACCCTCCGCAGACTTATTCAATTGCTTCTTAAAAACGAGAATGTTTGTTTTCTGCCTGTTTTTACCATCTTTTAGAATTTTACTCCTGTTCTCACGCTCCATATTGCAAACATCAGCCATGTTCGATGTAAATTATGCAGGTCACCATGGGTAAATGAATATTATACTGTCTCTTTGGACAGTTTCCGGCGGATCACGGAAAGGCCAGAGATATCCTCTATTATGGCTTTGGAACGGACCGAAACAAATGCAAGGTGATTATGGCTAGATATCGGTAAGGTAAGATGGAAGATGACGAAAGTTAAAACCTCTGAAGTAAAAGGAAGTTTTCAATTACTGTTTAACTAAATGTCTTTCCTTGGCTCTTGTAACAGATGTATGTCATATGTAGCGCAGATCATGTAGCAAAATGCGGTAATGGTAATAGACTTGCGCCAGTGCTGGCGCATTGGAGTTACAAAGTTGCACCGGTGGCTGTCAAAATGTTTAAATGTCGCCAGGCCACGGCCCAGATTAATCCTTGTGAATGTCAGCAAAATGTTGGCCATTTAAAATTACCCACAATGCCCTTGGAAAAGTAGTCTAATGCATAAGGAGGAGGGGAACAACATAACGCAGGCACAACTACAGTATATTCATGTAATTCACTGCAGGAATAAGCAGTGGGCAGTGGCAGGTCTGTTTGATCTGTGATGGGGTTAGGCGTCCCAGCCACCACAAGTCTCCCTGTCTAAGTGAGCATGCCACATAGGCAGTAGGTTATTGTAGGGCCTGTCTACCTACACATGTAAAGCCTGGACCCAGCAGATTGCATGGAGGAAACCACTAGACTGGTTCAAGGGGCATGAAGGTGGGCCCAGGAAAGTGCAAGTAGGGCACAGTGAGACACGTAGAACACTTTTGTCATCCACTGCATCCCGACCCATCCCCAGCCGTCTTGCCTCTGTCTTGCCACTGGATTCAGATGGGCTGGGACGATAGATTGAGGCAGACGCCATTGCGCAACTCTCCTTCACTTTAATCAAACTCACGTGCAAGTCATCTTCACCACGTAGTGAAGATGGTCATCTCTTATCAAAGAGGACGAACACCAAAGCAGTTTCATTTTCGTTCCAAAACTATGCTGCCTTGCTGCATGTGTATTTCTCCAAGGAATGGTAATTAACTCACCGTACATATTTTTGATATGTGGGAAAAAATAATACCTGAAACAAAACAACACGGGGACAGAGAGAGAACAAGCAAACCCCAATCAGAAATTGGAATCGATCGCTGAACCTCGGCACTGTCAGGCGGTCATGTGAATCAGTCGATCACCATGCCGTCCCAATTCCATTTACGTCACCAAATATTCAGGTTTGGAAAGGGGAAACTAAGGGATCTTATGTTGTTTTTGTGCATGTTGGCCTTTTAACACCCAAGTACTGCCAATATTTTTGTTTTGAAAGAGTTATTGCCTATGTGTAAACCCGTGCTATGTTCATTGACTTAATTAGCCTTTCCTTTCTCTTGACGAGTTTGTTTTATACCATTTGATTAGGCAAAGTGTGAACATGTGTCACACTGGGTCAGTCCAAGATGCCGGTTTAATTCTCTATCTCATGAAAAGCTCCACAGCTGCAATACACATTCTGTTGGGCTCAAATTTACCACAAAGGAACCTTTCACTGTGAACCAAACATCTGACGCTCATGCTCTTGTTTATATTTTCAATTTGAATGTTTGTGAATCATTGACACGTGAGCAATATGTCACTTATGTTTACCATTTGTTAGAGCTGAGATTGAAAATTCCATTCAGGATTGCATGAGCTAATCATCAGTGTCTATGTAGCAATGCCTTAGTAAAGGTTACATCATAAAGTGGGACAGATGAGAAAGAGACAGATGGGTAGCAAGTGTCATTGGAGAATACGGAGAGTAGGAACATTGAAACCAGTAGGGCACTTACAGATTTGACAGAGTCCTTGTCAACTTTGGCTTCCATCTCCCACAGATGATGACCATCTATGCAAAACACACACACACACACACACACACACACACACACACACACACACACACACACGCACACACACACACACACACACACACACACACACACACACACGCGCACACACACGCACACACACACACACACACACACACACACGCACACACACACACACACACACACACACACACACACACGCACACACGCGCGCACGCACACACACACACACACACACACACACACACACACACACACACACACGCGCGCGCACACACACACACACACACACACACACACATATTAATGAAAATCATTGTGTCAATATCCAATAACATATTGACATGGATGCAATCAGATAGTATATGTTCATATTTTTTGCAGAAGATTGGTAAAACCCTTTGTCATTGATTGTGTTCCTAACTTTCTTGACAGAATTTTGAGGGGCATCCCAGTCATGAAGGGGGTCCGCAGTGGTGGCCTCAGTATTGCATTGGTGCTTTTCACAGAGAATGTGGTCCTGTGATTTCCAACTCTCAATGGAGCAATCAGTTCACAGGCATGTGAAGCAGTTGGGATGAAAGTCACCACTTACAAATCTGAGACAATGGTCCTCAGTCAGAAAAGGTTGGAGTGCTCTCTCCTGGTCGGGGAGGAGATCCTGCCCCGAGTTGAGTAGTTGAAGTATGTTGGGATATTGTTCATGAGTGAGGATAGGATTGAATGTGAAATTGACAGGGGGATTGGTATTGCATCTGTTGTGATTGGATTGGATTGGATTTGCCTTTATTAGTCTCGTAGTGGAGAAATTTACATTTCACAGCAGCAAAGTTATGAAAGAAATGAAAGTAGAAAAGATGTGGACTCTGTATTGATCTGTCGTGGTGAATGAAGAAGGAGGTGTGACAAATAATGAAGCTCAAAATTTGCAGATCAATCTACGTTCCTACTCTCACCTGTGGTCACGAGCTATGAGTTGTGAGTTGTGACCAAAAGAACAAGGTTCCACAAGCAAGCGGCCAAAATGGGTGTCCAGACTCTCCTTTAGAGATATGAGCAGCAGGATGAGCAATGTGGTTCTACACCATAACTATTACATTTTATTTGCCGATGCAGTCGGTGTGACTTCCATACTTAAAGTAATATCATACGTCCTGCTGCCTAACTGAGGTGTATCTCATTTACGATATCTGAGCATCTTTGGAAAATTTTGGTAAAATACTGTAGTGTTGAATGTGTTTTTAACATTGTATGGGAAGTGAATGAATGAAAGATCAATAAATATAATCAGCCTTTGAAGTTGGGTCGGGGCCATCTCTAAAATGGCTATATTAAAACTCTGTTCAAGGGAATAATGTCATTTGTAATGAGAAGAGGTTTTAACAGAAAACAGTGCTGTTGGATTGGTTGGATGGCTGTTGGCAAAGTTGTCATGGTTTTCAATGAACAACAGAGGAAAATAGCGAAATGAGATAGGATGACCAAAAGGCGTTTCAGAATCACTGATCAAGAGTAGGTGAATGAATTGTGCAACATATTAAAGTGTCTGCGGATTTTTCTGGGGCCTATGGATTTGTCAAATTTACTCGTAGAAGCTAAGGAGACCTTCAGTATACCACATTAGGGGAACCAAAACTGTGTTTGGTCAACCTTAGCTATGGTCGATACGCCGAAAGAGAAATAATCAACTGTAATTTCAACTTAAACCTACTTTATTGTAAATATTTCCGTGTGTAACTTTCTGTGAATATTTTCTCGCGTGTACCAAAGGTTGCAATAATTATTTGATAATTACGTACTTGTTAATGGGTTTGGCTGAGACCAGAAATAGTCTTGCTTTACAAAATCAAGAGCGCTGTTCAACTGACACCACAGAAATGTCTGTTTCACAGTTTTCCACCCGCTGAATCTGAAAAATAGTTCTTTTACTGCTGCATTTGAAGAATAGTTATTTTTCCTCCTTCTTGGTGTCTTCACCCACGCATGATGCACCCACAACATCATTCGCCTTTGCTCCGCCTTTTAATTGTAAATATGTGAGACAAGAGCTCATACTAGGAGAGTAACTCTTGCTACAGGGGTGCGAAAACAATTTTTCGCTACAATCCCGTCTCACTTAAAATGAGAAATGGGTGAACACATTGTCAATGCAACCAGCCCATGACTCGCTTAAAGGTGGAAAAGAGCTTGACAAAAGAAACATGGACAGATATCCACCCATTCATTAAATGAAACTACTTTTAATAAATCTACTCAAATGTTTACTCAACTTTGGGACAGCATTGTCTTATTGTCTTCTATATTTTGTTTTTCACAACTTTGCTGCTGTGAATTGTCAATTTCCTCACTGTGAGACTTGTTCTTCTTTTTCTTTTCCTTTCGGCTTTTTCCCTGAAGGGTCACCATAGCGAATCAGTGTCCTCCATCTCACCCTGTTTTGGTCATCCTCTTCTCTCAAACCGGCTACCTTCATGGCATCTTTGACAACATCCATAAAACTCTTCTTAAGCTTTCCTTTCGGTCTCCTGCCTGGCAGTTCAAGACTCAGCATCCTTCTCCCAATATATTCACTCTCTTTCTCCTTTGGACATGTCCAAACCATCTCAGTCTGGCCTCTCGGATATTCCCTCCAAAACATCTAATATGAGTTGCCTCTCCAATCTACTCATTCATATCCAACCTGGTAACTCCCAAATAAAGCCTCAACATATTCATCCTTGCCATCTCCAGCTTTGCTTCCTGTCTTTTCTTCAGTGGCACTGTCTCCAGTCCCAACATCATTGCTGGTCTCACCACTTTCATTTCATCTTAACTGAAAATCCTATATCACACAGCACACCTGACATTTTTCTCCAGCCGTTACAGCCTGCCTGTACACGCTTCTTCACTTATTTTCCACATTCTCCATTGCGCTGGACAGTTGACCCCACATACTTAAAATCCTCCACCTACTGTATCTCTTCTCCCTGTAACATCACTCTTGTGCTTGAGACTAATAAAGGTTAATCTAATCTAGTCTAATCAATTCTAATATAATACAACCTGATCCAATATAATGTAATCAAATGTAATCTAATCAACCACATATTTGATTATTAAAAAATATTTAAAGATGTCTCTTTCCTAAGAAGATATTAATTTTAATTGGTCTTCAATAAAATGTAAATTAAAAGTAAATAATTTGACTAATCACTGCATTATATCTGCTATTTTCTTTGGAGTGCCAGGTGTCTGCTACTCAGTAAAATGTAAAGGCTGCATCACTTTCAGATGTTGAGTGCTAAACAATGACTTGACACAAGAAAAGTGACAATTCTTGCACTTCATTTGGATCCTCAAGTAAGGGTGGTGGCTGGATTTATTCTGAAACGGTGCCAAAACTGGGTGCCAACAGTGTTAAAGGCAAATGGCAGTCTAGACACTGCTAAAAGTACAATACGTGGAGTAATCTGTCTAATGTTGAGACTTGCCCCTGGTAGCCAGACTCAACAAAGTTGAGTTTAAATGAAATCAAACAGTGCCGATCACTGTCTGAGTTCTATTAAAAGGCGTGACACACAATGTATTCCATTTTTGGACGTGACACAAAGCATCTGACAGGCTGCGTTGTAAACTTTAGTCTCATGAAGAAAATACTGCAATTCCGAATTCAACCTGTGCCAGACGTGGATAGGATCAGACTGTTGTCTGCCACGGCCCTCCATGTGTGAGGCTGCTGACCTCCGGGCAATCCTCCAGTCCAACCAGATGTAAAAACGATCGAGCTCACAAGGGAGTTCGCTTACCCACACCACTCCGAGTCAGAGTGTAGGATTACCCCATCTATATATCTCACCTGTTTGTCTGTCTATCTGTTTTACCTGCTACTAAGAATCATTCCATCCAGGAAAAGCAGGGCATGCCAGAACAAACACTGCATGAGGTGTGCCAGGTATTCCTTTATGCATCAGCATTGAAGAGAAGCCCAATGTTTAAATTCTCAGACATACGCATCGTAAACGGTATTGGAAAGCAATTCATGTTCTCATTTAGAATTATTTTATTTTTTTATATAATTTCATGGCAATAAAAAAAAAAAAACATGCATTCATCAATTTTGTTTACTGCATCTTCTGCTTTGGCTCGTAGCAGAGGCTTCAACACAATACTGGTGTTTTATTTTACTTCAATTACATTTTGATATGGACTGCACAGTGTCAAGAAAGGTGGAAAAGAGCTTGACAAAAGAAACATGGACAGATATCCACCCATTCATTAAATGAAACTACTTTTAATAAATCTACTCAAATGTTTACTCAACTTTGGGACAGCATTGTCTTATTGTCTTCTATATTTTGTTTTTCACAACTTTGCTGCTGTGAATTGTCAATTTCCTCACTGTGAGACTTGTTCTTCTTTTTCTTTTCCTTTCGGCTTTTTCCCTGAAGGGTCACCATAGCGAATCAGTGTCCTCCATCTCACCCTGTTTTGGTCATCCTCTTCTCTCAAACCGGCTACCTTCATGGCATCTTTGACAACATCCATAAAACTCTTCTTAAGCTTTCCTTTCGGTCTCCTGCCTGGCAGTTCAAGACTCAGCATCCTTCTCCCAATATATTCACTCTCTTTCTCCTTTGGACATGTCCAAACCATCTCAGTCTGGCCTCTCGGATATTCCCTCCAAAACATCTAATATGAGTTGCCTCTCCAATCTACTCATTCATATCCAACCTGGTAACTCCCAAATAAAGCCTCAACATATTCATCCTTGCCATCTCCAGCTTTGCTTCCTGTCTTTTCTTCAGTGGCACTGTCTCCAGTCCCAACATCATTGCTGGTCTCACCACTTTCATTTCATCTTAACTGAAAATCCTATATCACACAGCACACCTGACATTTTTCTCCAGCCGTTACAGCCTGCCTGTACACGCTTCTTCACTTATTTTCCACATTCTCCATTGCGCTGGACAGTTGACCCCACATACTTAAAATCCTCCACCTACTGTATCTCTTCTCCCTGTAACATCACTCTTGTGCTTGAGACTAATAAAGGTTAATCTAATCTAGTCTAATCAATTCTAATATAATACAACCTGATCCAATATAATGTAATCAAATGTAATCTAATCAACCACATATTTGATTATTAAAAAATATTTAAAGATGTCTCTTTCCTAAGAAGATATTAATTTTAATTGGTCTTCAATAAAATGTAAATTAAAAGTAAATAATTTGACTAATCACTGCATTATATCTGCTATTTTCTTTGGAGTGCCAGGTGTCTGCTACTCAGTAAAATGTAAAGGCTGCATCACTTTCAGATGTTGAGTGCTAAACAATGACTTGACACAAGAAAAGTGACAATTCTTGCACTTCATTTGGATCCTCAAGTAAGGGTGGTGGCTGGATTTATTCTGAAACGGTGCCAAAACTGGGTGCCAACAGTGTTAAAGGCAAATGGCAGTCTAGACACTGCTAAAAGTACAATACGTGGAGTAATCTGTCTAATGTTGAGACTTGCCCCTGGTAGCCAGACTCAACAAAGTTGAGTTTAAATGAAATCAAACAGTGCCGATCACTGTCTGAGTTCTATTAAAAGGCGTGACACACAATGTATTCCATTTTTGGACGTGACACAAAGCATCTGACAGGCTGCGTTGTAAACTTTAGTCTCATGAAGAAAATACTGCAATTCCGAATTCAACTCCCAAAACAAGTTCACTCAGACCATACTTGGGGCAGGTCTACAACCTCACTCTCCACTTTTGAAAGCTCAGCTGAGCCCCACGTGAGCAACCATTAGTTGGCAAAGGCCATAAAAGTAAAATATTTAGAAATGTTTTTCTATTGAACCCATTGTATATATATATATATATATATATATATACAGTAAAGTCTCGTTATATCGATATTCAAGGGAGTCCGAAAAAATATCGATATAACCGGGACTATCGATATATCCGATCCTGTTTGCATGTAATTTTCTCCGTGCGTGCATAGAAATAGTATCGATATAACCGGGACTATTGATATATCCGATATCGATATAACGAGACTTTACTGTATATACAATTTTAGTTCAGTGACAAAGCTTTTCGGCTGAAGAGAGAAACGTCTGACACCTTCAAAGAAGTACAGATGACGGTTGAAGAAACCTTTTCATCAATAAAGAGAATGGCTGGAAAAAAAACTATCATCATTTGCCTTCAATGAGACCTGATCCAAAACCGATTGAACATCCATACAGGGGACTAAAGCAAGCACTCTGGATAAATGCATGTTTCAAACGGGAAACAGCTGCATTAGTTCGCCCATAAGAAGTCTCATTCCAGAAAATGTTTGATTGAAGTGAGTGCCAAAATTGTTTGTGCGAAATGAAAACAAAAACAAATGTAGCGTCCTGTCATCATTTTTCTAGGACAGTTACATTTGTTTTTGTTGAATAGGACAATATCAAATAATTATGTTTGCCCACAATAAAGAGCAATGCATGGTTTCCATTACTGTAGTATATTTTTTGAAATTTCATCAGTCTTTAAAATATTCATTTATGATTGTGTTTGACAGTTTAAGCCAAGGCGTTTCTTTCAAGGAATGACACCCGCAATTTTGTCAGTGTAAGTACATGAAAATGTGTTTGTTTTGGGCTTTTGATGTGGGGGATGGAAGTGGTGGGTCTTAAACATTTATATAAACAGAGACTAAGTAGGCACCTCGACTCCACTCATCTTGCTGCTGAACACCACAACAATGGAAATCATACACGTGAAATATTGATGGCAAGCTGACTGCCGGTATCCCAGCAGTGCAGAGCTCCAAACTTAATGTCTTTACCCGATATTAAGGACAAGGGTAAAAAATATGAGGATAAAGTGCAGGGTTGTTTGTGAAAAGAGAGACAGAAAGGAAACAGTGTCGCTCGAGAGGAAGAGAAATTGTAGTTGAAGGAAGGAAAATACATTCTACACGATGTCATACATCTCATATGGCATGAGGGGTTAGACAAAGGTGCTCTGGGGGAACCCCCTCTGTGACTCAGTTCAAGGCAGAAAAAGGAAGAGCCCCATTTGACCAAGTTCATCCACTTCCTCTTACTCCACCTTTGACTCACTCTTTCAGTGCTGAACACTTGGAAGACTATTTTTAAAGTGGATGGAGTTAGCTTTGGGGATGAGAATATTAACAAAGCTTTTATTGGTTCATTTTTGTTATGCAATGACTAGTCTGTAAAGCAAAATGTGTGTGGTTTCTCCACTGTGAGAATAATAAAGGATAATCTATTCAAATCTAATATCCCTTTTGGGTTTTATTTTAGAGAGTTGCTTTGAAGGAAGTTGTCAGAGCAACTAAAATATCTTAACTTGACAAGAGCCTTCATCTGAGTTGGTTCTGAGAGTATTATTTATTGTTTTAGTCATAGAAAACAAACGAGTAATTTCCAATCACTGTGCTTGACACTCTTCAAACTATTTTGAGGGGTTGTTTTCTTCACTTAATTTATGAATGCAAAGACAAAGACAGTATATTAATCAGTGCAGTCATTTGAATTGACCTTCACTGCCTTTTCAATTACTTAAAAAAGTGGTTTGTTATTTGATTATAAAAAAAAACAAAGATGGCATGAAGTAGCTTTCTGGGTTAAATCAGGTCATTTATACAATTAAATCTTGAATTAAGAAAAGACAATGAATACATTTTTATAAGTCTCACAATGGAGAAATTCACAATTCACAGCAGCGTGGTCTCAATTTCAGCTGACTTCGGCAGTAGGCGAAGGACACCCCTGAACTGGTTGCCAGCCAATCAGAGCAACGAACAAACATTTGCGGTCACACTGACATCGAAGGACAATTTAGAGTGTTCCGTTAATCCGATGCGCATTTTTTTGGAACGTGGGAAGAAAGCGGATTTCAACACAGACAGACCTGGGGATAACAAGCAAACTCCACACAGGGAGGACAAAACCTGAACTGAAACAGGCACCTCTGCACTGTGCGGTGACAGGCTGACCAGTCAACGAAGAGTTTGCCATTACAATGACATTTTTATTAATTAATCCCTTCACAATTTATAGAACTCCAAATAATAAAATCCATTAAACTAGTTATTGCAGGATATGCAGGTATAGTGTACAAACATTGTAATCTTCAACACATTTGTAAACCAAAACAAAACTATAATGGTATATTTCAACAAAATGTCTATATATATATTTTTTTGTTTTCTTTTCCTTCATGTTAATATTAATCTCAGGTGGCGCTTTAGATGAATGACAGATCAAATAAATTCATGATAAGTGGAGCATTTTATCAAGGGAGTCAAAACCATTTTTTACCACGGGCCACATTGTAGTGACGATTTCCCTCAAGGGCCGTTATGAATTTGGGGAAGCCATTAGAATGTTTCATCCCCTCAACAGGTGAAAATTAGTGAAAGGGGTCGAATGTCACAAATCGTGGCATAAAACAGACTAAACTGAAGAAAGTCGTCAAATATGCCATGGTAGTGATTCATTCCTTAACTTGTGGCAAGCACCAGTGTACCGGCTATGGAAACTTCAGCAAATGTAAATATGGTTTGGGTAAAAATATAATGGCCTAATGAACAACACATGTGGCTCAATGGCAAGTCCTGCTGTATTTTGATGGGAGGGAATTGAAAGACGAATAATTTTGAAGGGAGAGAACAAGGGCGATTTAAAAGAAATATTAAGAAAGTGAGATTAGATATTGACAGGCTGTGTGGTAATTATATACTGATGACTTCCACTCACCCTGGGCCTTCTCCACGAACACCACCTTTGAGTCAGGGAGGAAATTGAGACCACTCAGCACCATCATTTTGCCTCCAGTTGCAGGATAGCTGTCCATACTCTGCTTCTCCACCAAGGGAAGCTCCTGCGCTGAGCGCTGTGCTGTAGGTGGAAAAGAGGCAAATCAGGGAAATATGAATTTTTATAGAGGAGGGCTAAACAAATTTTGGGATTTTCAAAGGCCCAAGCAAGCGGGTAGAGCATGGCACTTTTTTTTTAAAGTGCAATTTAGTTCTGCTGTAATTGAATGATTGATTCACCAGCAATTGAAGCAGCTTCTCTCATTCGAATCTTTAAAATGTTGCTCTCTGGACGCAGTTCGCCTTTGACATGACAGAAGAAGAAATGAAGACGAAAGTCCTGCAGTTGGTCAAAGGCCTCAAATTATATTTGTAAGGAACTGCAAGCAGACAAAGTTGGCTAGATAGATCACCGATATGTGGAGTGAGGATTGGGGGAATGCCGTTAACCTTGAAGTTAAATTTGTGTACTGCCGCAATCCCACGTCATACACTCACTCCATGGTGTGCGACGATGAGGCGGATGATTATACAAATACATGAACGAAGAGAGAAACAAACTCAAATTCGGATTTTTAACGTCTATGTGTGACCATAGTGTGTTTGTGTATGTTTATATGTGTGTATATGAAAAAAGCATTTCTGCTCTGTTCACTTTGGATTCGTGCTCAATAACAAAAGCATATTTATTTTGACTTTTTTAATCACATCTCAAAGTTCTGGAACAATGTCATAGATTTGCTGAGGTCCGTGCATGACATCAGCAGGTAAACTGAAGCTTTCCCTTTGTGGTGAAACAGGTTGGCCGTGAATGTGACATGAGAATGCCTTACATCCTTGATTATACTGTAAGTCTAACTATGACCCCAACCATAATGCCCACTCCCTTCGCAATAGTTATTCACTGCTATTAATATGTGTTTTAAGAAGATATTAATTTCCTGTATGTATTTCCACAGTAATTCAGAGTGATTGACCCTGCTGGGAACATATTTGTCAATTAATTGGATGACTTTTACCACACACACCCACAGGGCACCAAATCTAATAGAAACACGCATGTGTGTACATACATATATGTTCCTGTGTGCACCTCGATCAAAAACACTTTAATCGTGTTACACCTCCTATGCATGTAGTTACACTTGCTTTTTGCGAGTGCAAAATCTACCCTACTTTTTGTTAACCAAATTTGGAGCTGGGCTGGGGGTGTGGCAGGAATGCTTAATGAGGTGTAACGCATTGAGTAAACAAAGTGAACTCGACCATTGCCCTGGCATGAAAATGATGATGCGCCTTTCTGCAGAATTATTGTCTACTTTGTATTGCCAAATTGTCAGACGAGTCAGGGGTGAGGTGACTGCATGGTAGTCCGGAGTATGGTTGCAAAATAAGAAAGAGTGAACATAATAGGATTTGTATGGCCCAAAAATAAGACAGAAAGCCCAAGCTATCACATGAAAAATAAAACAGACCAATTTCATTATTAATTAATAGGAAAAAAGAACATTTATCACCAACATTAAATGATTAAGTATGTCAGAACATTTTTTCTAAATCTTTTTATTCTCACAGTCTCCCTTGTATGCTTATAAAATCGCTTCCGGTATATGGCGCATGACTGACAAAGGAAAGGAACACTATGTCTCTCTCTCTCTCTCTCTCTCTCTCTCTCTCTCTCTCTCTCTCTCTCTCTCTCTCTCTCTCTCTCTCTCTCTCTCTCTCTCTCTCTATATATATATATATATATATATATATATATATATATATATATATATATATATATATATATATATATATATATATATATATATATATATATATATATATATATATATATATATATATATATATATATACAGTAAAGTCTCGTTATATCGATATTCAAGGGAGTCCGAAAAAATATCGATATAACCGGGACTATCAATATATCCGACCCTGTTTGCATCTAATTTTCTCCGTGCGTGCATAGAAATAGTATCGATATAACCGGGACTATCGATATAACCGATATCGATATAACGAGACTTTACTGTATATATATATATATATATATATATATATATATATATATATATATATATATATATATATATATATATATTGCATTAAGTTTGGGGGGGGGGGCAGAAGACTATTTCCTGATTTCCTGAGGCTACACTGATGACTTCTATTGTCCTGACTGATTACTTCCATTGTCCTGACTGATGATTGTCTACGACCGGCCTGATTGCCCCATTTGTCCTGGTATATCCTCACCAGCATAACTAAGCCTATGTGGTCACAATCTCAGAAGTGTGTTGTAAGCACGATCCAAATTAAACCTCACACCGCCATGGTGATTTATTGAATGGTTTTGCTGCATTATAAAAATAGCGTCTTTTACTCCCCTTTCAAACCATCTATTTTGTGTCGCTAAGATTTTAATCTCATTGTAGTCCAATGAGTACTGCTATGTACTGCAGATTGAGATCCATATATTCCTAATAATTTAAAACAGATTGAGATTAATAACATGTCTGGCATTGCATATCTATGACCTTGGCAAATTACTTCGATGATTGAAAACTTATTGAGAGCAGATGCTCTCAATACTGTGAATATATTAACGCAAAACTGTGAATCCAGACATTTGAAACTTTGTTAAAATAATTAGTTTCCTGTGTTTTTTTTTCAGTCATCTGTATCTGCCTTATCATCATTATAGTTATTTTATTTATTTATTACTGGTTAATTTATTCTTTATAATTTTTTTCCATTTATTCATTTAATTAATTCTTTGTGTGTTAAAAATAAAGACTTTGAGAACATTGGAATGTGCTGTGAAAATGCTTTTCTTGTGAAAATCCTGATGCGGCCCAGCCTCACCCAGACTCTGCCTCCAGCGGCCCCCGGGAAAACTGAGTTTGAGACCCCTGCTCTAGAAAATAGATGCTTAGTGTATTGTAAACATTTGATGCCACTGTTCAAGTGAGTGCAAAGCTGAGAGAAAGGATTGTCATTGGGTGTTTGAGATAGACTTAGGGTAGTAATACTTACAACACTCAATGGGGTTTGAGGAAGCTTGTAAGGACACTGTCCTGCTATTGGGCTGGTTGATGTGCACTCGGAACACCAACCGTACCCGGGTGTTTTTACGTCCAATGTCTGTTTCCCCTTTGCGAAGTTCAATGTCTGAGTTGCGCAGCTTTAGGATGCCTGCACAATCAATTCTGGGGAAAATAAAAACCACATAATGGTATAATTCAACAGCATTTAAAAGACAGCACTTTGGATAAATTGTGGCCTTTTCATGTGTGTTGCTATGCTTCTTGCAACAAGGAAAACAACCCATATTTATCTGCTAAAAAAGGACATTAAAAAAGCTGAGCTTTCCAACCTAAATTCTGAGCATTAAAAAGTTTCCCCACTGAAGCAACATTACTTAAGTCATCATTGGAAGTCAATGAGAGCATGACAGTGACATTGTTAATCAAAGAAACATGTCACATGTCGGTTTTAAGGTTCTCACTGTCCTTTACACCAAAGCAGGCCTAACACTTCTTAGTACTTACATCAACTACGTCGCAGTCTTACTTGCTGCAATACACTGTATGAACAACATATCCTAGTGATGTGTACTTATGTCACGTTAATAAAAATGTGTCACTTTCTTCGTAACATATGCCAGGCCTTTAATTTATGTTGTATGGCTCACATATGTCACTCTGTGCCGGAATATTTGGCAGCTGGTTTTCTCTTGAGGTGTCAACACATTTCAGTAAGAAAAGAGTTGAGTAAATAAAAAAAAGATCTAAACTTCTGTGCTCTAATTAGGCATATGTAAAGTGTCTGTCATCTGAAATCTAGAGATCTGTGATTTCTTTGTTTATTCCAACGTTGGGGTTAACAGTTATAATGTGTAAATTGAAATATTTTATGGTGGACTTGTGAACTTCTAAGATAACTTACATAGCTCTCATGTTATTTTCAGGAAGTAGAGGGATCTCCAATATTTTGGTGTTGGATTGCAAAACTTCATGGCTTGCAGTTGAGACGGTTTTGCCAGTGATGCGATGGACCTGGTAGAAGGCATGTGGTCGTAGGAGGCGGTCATCTGCGGTCCCTATAAACAGCTGCAGGGTGAGCGGCTCACTTTCCATGTAGCCATAAAGCTGCCGGGACAACAAAGGAGTCGGGTAAGAGCCAACACCAGGTTTTAAGACCTCCTATTAAGCAATTCCTCATTTCCGTGCGTGTGTGTGTGTGCGCATGTGCGTGTGTGTGTGTGTGTGTGTGTGTGTGTGTGTGTGTGTGTGTGTGTGTGTGTGTGTGTGTGTGTGTGTGTGTTTGTGTGTGTGTGTGTTTGCGTGTGTGTTTATACATACACATGCAAGCATTCATATATCGAAAGATTATGGAGTAGTATGGACAGGACTGTTTATTATTTGCTCAATGACAGATAACTTTTTTTTTTATACATTTAAAGGACAACCAACACCCCCCGACAAGTTGCGTCCATAATTTGTAAAATCACTTCAAATGACTTCTACTGACTGCATTTTACAAATATTCCACCGCATGTAGCCGTATATTTTAAAATTTGCGCTGAATATTCATGAAGTCTTGTTTTCGAGTTGAGGACGATGTCGAAGTGATGTCACATTGTGAACTCCCCTGACCGAGTAAGCGATACACAATGCATTTTGGGTACTTTGTTTCTTCTGAAAGCACCGTGTTGATTGCAAATTTAGAAGGAACACTATATAAATAACATAATGGTGAATCGTTTAATATATATAAATATTAGTGGACCAAACCGATCGCACAAGCATCCAGCTGCTGTTAGTTCGTAGCCGAAGAGCACAAGCTGGAGGAGAACAAGGAGCTAACCGGAGTTAGCAATTCACCGCTTGAATAACCGCTGTCATCCTCTCGTGTTGTTTCTGCTCCTCTCGAGGCTGATCATCAAGCTCGTAAATTATTTTGTTGAACGTATATAAGTAAAATGGGGCTGTTCCAAGCCAAAGATGATGACATTTTTCAGAACGGGGACCGAGCTCTTTGGTGTAGCCGAAAGGACGCTTCGATGACAGTCAAACCTGGTACGTATCATTCTGACAGTCAGTCTTTTCTTTGAATCGAACATGAATGCTCTTCTTGACCCCGTGATTAAATTCTCAATTTAACCCCCCCATAACCCCCCATAACCCCCCATAACCCCCCCCATACCTCGCTGACCTTTACATTTCTGTCCCCTCTCGTTTCCTCATATCCTCATCCTCCCTCCACCTCTGTGTGTCCTCTGCCCGTCGGCTTTTCCCTTCAGGGGTCGCCACAGGGAATCATTGTCCTCCACCTTTCCCGGTTTTGTGCATCCTCTTCTCTCACACCAGCTACCTTCATGTCCTCTTTGGCCACATCCATAAACCTCCTCTTCGGTCTTCCTCTCGGTCTCCTGCCTGGCAGTTCAAGGCTCAGCATCCTTCTCCCGATATAGTCGGTCTCTCTCCTCTGGACATGTCCAAACCATCTCAGTCTGGCTTCTCTGACTTTCTCTCCAAAGCCTCTAATATGAGTTGTCCCTCTAATGTACTCATTCCTGATCATATCCAACTTGGTCACTCCCAAAGAAAACCTCAACATCTTCAGCTCTGCTCCCTCCAGCTCTGCTTCCTGTCTTTTCTTCAGTGGCACTGTCTCCAGTCCAAACATCATGGCTGGTCTCACCACTGTTTTATACACTTTTTCTTTCATCCTAGCTGAAACCCTCCTATCATACATCACACCTGACATTTTTCTACAGTTGCTCCAGCCTGCCTGGACACGCTTGTTCACCTCTTTTCCACACTCTCCATTGCTCTGGACAGTTGACCCCAAGTACATAAAATCCTCCACCTTCTTTATCTCTTCTCCCTGTAGCATCACTCTTGCACTGGGATCCCTCTCATTCATACACATATATTCAGTTTTGCTGCGACTGATGTTCATTCCTCTCCTTTCCAGGGCATATCTCCACATCTCTAGTTTCTCTGCCACCTGTTCCCCGTTCGCGCTACAGATCACAATGTCATCTGCAAACATCATGGTCCAAGGAGATTCTTGTCTAACATCGTCTGTCAGCCTGTCCATCACCATAGCAGACAAGAAGGGGCTCAGAGCTGACCCCTGGTGGAGTCCCACCTCCACCTTGAATTCCTCAGTCATACCGACAGCACACCTCACAACTGTCTTACAGTCATGATACATGTCTTGCACCGCTCTGACATACTTTTCTGTCACTCCAGACTTCCTCATGCAATACCACAGCTCTTCTCTGGGCACGTACGCTTTCTCCAGATCTACAAAGACACAATGCAATTCCTTCTGACCTTCTCTGTACTTCTCTATGAGCATTCTTAAAGCAAACACTGCATATGTCGTACTCTTTTTTTGGCACGAAGCCATACTGCTGCTCACAAATGTTCACTTATGCTCTTAGTCTAGCTTCAACTACTCTTTCCCAGAGTTTCATTGTATGGCTCATTAACTTTATTCCTCTGTAGTTAGTACAACTCTGCACATCTCCTTTGTTCTTAAAAATGGGCACGAGTACACTTCGTCTCCATTCTTCAGGCATCTGTTCACCATCTAAGATCTTGTTGAATAACCCAGTCAGGAACACCACCGCCACCTCTCCAAGACACTTCCATACCTCGATTGGTAAATCATCAGGCCCGAGTGTCTTTCCCCCTTCATCCTCTTCAGCGCCTTCCTCACTTCATCCTTGCTAATGTTTGCTACGTCTTGGTCCACAACAGTCACGTCTTCTACTCTTTGCTCCTTCTCATTTTCCTCATTCATCAATTCTTCAAAGTACTCTTTCCATCTTGCCATCACACTACTGGCACCTGTTAATACATTGCCATCTCTATCCTTAATCACCCGAACCTGCTGCAGGTCCTTACCATCTTTGTCTCTCTGTCTCGCCAGCCTGTAAAGATCAGTCTCGCCTTCCTTGCTGTCCAGACAAGCATACAAGTCACCATGAGCCTCTTGTTTGTCCTTTTCCACCTTGACTTTAACCATGCGCTGCATCTCCTTGTACTGCTGTCTACTCTCGTCCGTCCTCTCAGTGTCCCACTTCTTCTTTGCTAACCCCATTCCACCACCAAGTCTTCTTATCTACCTTTCTTCCACTCGATACACCAAGTACTTTCCGACCTGTGTCTCTGATTATGTTCGCTGTAGTTTGCGAGTCATCTGGAAGGACATCTTCCACGCCCAGTGCTTGTCTTACCTCCTTCCTAAATGTCATGCAACACTCTTCTTTTTTCAACTTCCACCATTTTGTCCTCACTTCAGCCTTTGGTTTCTTCATCTTCCTCACTGCCAGCGTCATCCTACACACCACCAACCTATGCTGTCTGGCTACACTCTCAACAACCTCTACTTTGCAGTCACTGATTTCCTTTAGATGGTGCCATTGACACAAAATGTAGTCTACCTGTGTACTTCTGCCTACATTCTTATAGGTCACCCTATGTTCCTGTCTCTTCTGAAAGAAAGTATTCACAATAACCATTTCCATTCTCTTAGCAAAGTCAACCACCATCTGTCCTTCAGCGTTCCTCATCTGGTGTCCAAACCTGCCCATCACCTCCTCATCATCTTTGTTTCCTGCGCCAACATGTCCATTGAAGTCTCCACCAATTACAACCCTTTCACTTCTCGGGATGTTCTATATGGCTTCAGCAAAGTCCAACCAAAATTTCTCCTTCTCCGCCAGCTCACATCCTACTTGTGGGGCATACCCACAAACAACATTGAACATCACGCCTTCAATTTCTAGCTTCAGAGTCATCATTCTATCTGATACTCTTTTTACTTCGAAGACATTCCTAACAAACTCCTCTTTTAAGATAACCCCAACTCCATTTCTCTTTCTGTCTTCACCATGATAGAACAACTTAAACCCTGACCCGAAGCTTCTTGACTTGCTCCCTTTCCACCTGGTCTCCTAGACACACAGCATGTCTACCTTTCTTCTCTGCATCATGTCAACCAGCTCTCTACCTTTACCTGTCATTGTTCCTACATTCAAAGTTCCTACTCTCCTACTCTTAGTTCTATACTCTTAGCGTTCCATTTCTCTTTTCCTCCGGGCACACATACCTCCTCTCCTTCTTCGACCAACAGTAGTCCATTTTCCACTGGCACCCTGAAGGTCAACAGTACCAATGACGGCCGTTGTTAACCCGGGCCTCGACTGATCCGGTATGAGATTCAGAGGTTTGATTCGCATATTTGTTTTGGCAAAATTTTTTACGTCCGATGCCCTTCCTGACACAACCCTCTGTATTTTTCCGGGCTTGGGACCGGCACAATAAGACACCGGCTTGTGCCCCCTTGTGGCTACATTATTATTATTATTATTATTATTATTATTATTATTATTATTATTATTATTATTATTGTTGTTGTTGTTGTTGTTTTATTATTAATTGTATTATTATTATTTACTCACTGTCACCACTTTAATTTCAGCAGCAAGGATCATTTTGTAGCTCCTTAAGGTAACACAATTATATAATTTAGTCAAGTGTATTATGGCATAGAGATCTGAACAGATATGCTGGGCTGCAAATTTTAGAAGACAACTGATACTTTATGAGGGATTTCTGACCAGACCAAAAGCTCTTTTTTATGCCGGAATCCAGCTGTCTTCTGCAGACCTCCCAGGATATGCTCAGTCTTTACACTTCAGTGTTTATGCAGTGCTATAAGCAGATGTTGGAGGGTTGCGGGGAGATAAACAATATATGTTGACTTAAGATTCCAGAAAAGTCTATTTGATACATTAAAGATATATCCTCTTGGCTACTTGACTGTTGGGCTCTGACTGTGAATGATCATATCGTCGAAACCAAGGCTCAGTAAGCCATGGCCATCTCACAAAATCACACTAATTGGTCAATTACCCCAGCAAACACCAGCACATCACCTCAGACCAATCTTCTTTGAGCTCAGTCCGAGTGAAAACAGCAGTACTGTCGAAAGGAATAAAAGACCCCGGCTGTTTTTCTAATGGACTGAGTCACCTAACAAAATAAATACCACATGTAACCTGTGACATGAACAGATTAATGTGCTTATAATTAGTTGTGAAAGCACATGGATAAGGTCTGGGGATAAGGAAAGCAGGCAGAGGACCAAAGAGGTACAGTATGTCACTTGACATTTGTGGAAATTAGTGCTGTATGTTTTTGCAAATGAGAGCGCAGGGTTGACGTTTCTTTTTTTTACAGACAAAATATTTGTATTTTTGAAAGGAAGATGAGATGTATGTCACAGTGCTACATATAAGCTCATGTATTCAGGGCATTGAATTTAGTAGCAATCACACACTTCCAGATTTCAATTCTCACATATATTCCTGACAAGACTGTTGACTTGTTTTAAACCTAAAAAAAGCAATGCAAATAAATAAATATAAACATTAGTCAATTTGATGTTGAGTCGATTTGGTCTGTAATTTAGAATAATAAAACCTTACTGGACTATAACAAGGCGGATCTAAAGGCATTTTTTTAATCTAGAATTAGAAATTGTTTGTTGAGAATGTGTGGTTGATCAACTATTCAACAGGTAAAAAGCAGCTCTACCAGTAAATCTGATTTTGTTACTTTCAATTCTGAAGGAGATGAAAAGGAAGAAAAGGGGCAAGCAAAAGTAAAAGTGTAAAGAGTATTGTTTCTACTGTAGTTTTTTCCTCTCCCCACCCTGCACTGAGGGTCTCTTGCAGCTGTCTCAACCTCTGAGCAAGTCACACATGAAAGTCATCAGTGAGTTAGGTGGAGGTCAGGAGCTTCTTGAAGTCTTGCCATCCCAAGGGAACAATTCATTTATGAGGTGATCTCACCACCAGACCTTTTTTTTTGCTTGTTATACTTTACTTACGGTGCCACGAGGAGAAATTATCCATGCTACTAGTTACTTATATTGACTCTCAAGAGCAAAATTGCTTATGTTACAAATCTGGCGGATGACAGCATTGCCTTTAAGGATTTAATATAATCCAAGCAATCGTGGCACAAAGCTATTTTGTAATATATATGTAATGTAATAATATTGGTGACCTCCAACCATTACCTCAGCTGCCACATTGCTATATGGAGACAAGCAGTATGCGGGGTCAGGGTGTGCAGTTGGAGGGTGGTTCTTTATCGCCTCACTCATATTGTTGGAGCAGACCAAGGTGGTGGCCTTCCCCAATTTGAATCATTGTACACTCATGGAGTGGAGGAAATAAATCATGTTCTGAGGCAGTCCTTTCTTGTGACACCAGACCTCTCATCAGCCTCTCCAATCCGACTTCAAACTATCTCTTTAACATATGTCGTCCTCTGACCCTCTCCGCGTGTTACCAAGCTGTCCCGTCATGCCACACCTCAGTGATGCTCATTTAAACACTGGAGTCGTGTGCTCAACTTCCACACGTTGCAAAATTCCCAACTGTATTACATTTGAGTGGGGTCGATCATTGTGGGGCTTCCTTGACCACATCAAGTTTGACCAGATGAGTTTTGCAATGTATTTCTTTTTTTGTGTGTATTCGACTTCATATTGGTCCAACAAACGTAAACAGAGGCTTCATTTCCAGATTTACAAATTCTCTTTCTGTGTCAGCGATAGGACAACCCGTACTGCATGTGAGTTTGGCTGGGCAATTTGTCCATTGGAAACATTGCGGATTGGGCAGGTGATGCATTAATTGTATAACTGGATGCAGCTGTAATTTCTGGATCAGTTGTGCTTATGTGGAGGGGTGTCAAGCTGAAAGGAGAGAAGAAGATACACCCCTCGTGACTTCTCAATTTTCATCCCCTTGTGAGCCACTGCTGAGCTCTTTTACCTTTTGAAAATTTATCACAAAACGACGATAAATTATTGGTGTCAATTGTTCAATATTTAAAATGAGTGTCTGGAGAATGACACGTCTGGCCTTATTGACTGTGAAAACAGTATGCAGGCCTGCGGAGGCGGACTTCTTTTCCTGATTTCATCACTGCCTGGAGAACAGACCAGACTTGAAGTACACGTGGCACAGAGATTTAAGAAAGAGAAAAGAAGATCAGTAGCAGCAGCAAAACACCCCTCCTTTGGCAGGGGAAGGGGAGGAGAAACTAAAGTGGATTCAGACCTTTCGACAATATCACATCTGCCTTTCTGCCAGATGCTGACAGTCAAGCAACACGTGTTTGCTCAAACTCGTACTATCTCCGTCCTTTCTCGCTGCAACTACTCCACTGTCATTTTGACTTAATTCATGCTATATGAATTAAGTCCTTAAATAAATGTTGTGCTGAAAATTCCTTGGAATATTGTAACAACCTTTACAGTATTTACAAAATACTCCTGTTAAGGGCTGTATGACAGTTAGAGTTGCTTTGGGGCAATGCGAAAACACCAGTAAAACTACACATTTACAAAGAATTGCACTTACTGCAATATCATGAATATTATCTACATTATCAGTAGCCATTAAGGTTGAGTTTTGGTTTTAAACGGGCATAACTTCATTTTTGTGCCAGTGCACATTTTATGTAGGACGTTTCATACTGTGTTGTAACTCTCTAAGCACATGGCGTGGCCTCACCCCCAATTCATCCAACAATTTGATCACAGTGAGTAGTCTGTGTGCTCGCTATAATTGTCATTTTTGTGCTGGCCAGTCTAATTTAGTGTGTTTGTGAATATCGGTGCTACTTCTGCACCCTCGAGACATCTCATGATAGTGTTTTTTTACTTTATTATTATTATTATTGTTTTTTAAGGAGTGTCTATTGTGGGTATCTGCATAATCCAATTTTGGTGTATTGGATCAATGTGCAAGTAAACACATTTGGTAATTTATGGACATGTGTGGTGGGTATCTACAGGTGTAATTCAGAAATAAGACGGTGATTTTGGCAAATTCCAATCCATTTTTTGTAGAAATCATGTCATTTCCTTTATCAGGATCATCTTAAAAGCATTTTTAATGCCTGCCCGTTACAATTATGGGGTATGGGATGACACACACGGCTGCACAGTAAGAAAGGTGATGTCCAACTGCCTACATCACAGGCGTCATCATCGAAGGGGTATTAATCTATGTTATTCAGGCTGGGAATGAAAATGGGACCTCAACAGTTCCAATTTTATTTCCAGGCACAATGAACCTCCTTCTTTGCTGGGTATTTGTTCCAAGGTGATCTAGGATGAGCTCAGGAGTCTGAGTGAAATGTGGTGTATGCACTGGACCAGTCGGCCGCAATTCATCAAGTACATTTCAACAAACAACCATTAACTTGAACATTCGCATACATCGACTTACTGTATAAATAATTTTGTCTTTCATGAACCGAAGACACATATTTGCAATGTGGGACGAAGTACCTGGAGAAAATCTATTCAGACACTGGATTCTCACTATGTCATGTATTGCCATACCGCCCAAATATAACTTTTCAGCAACATGCACAGCCCGAATTAGAAATTAAGATTGTATTTATTCATGTCATTGTTAAATAAATACCACTTTTGATATTAAATGACAATGGTCACTTAGCACTCCAACACCAATATGGCATTGAACCAAATCCTTGCTATTATCAAACAGGTGGTTACTACTGTCAATAAACATTTTTTTAAATCACCCATTGTATATTGTGCTGAGTATTTATTTGGGACATTACACAGAAAGTGACAAAGTGATCCAAGGTAAGATTGCACGTGCAAAAGACCTAACACATGTTTGCCTGAGCTCTTTCATGTATCATTATTGGAAAACATACTAAAATGTGATGTGTATTACATATATGTTTGGAGGACGTGAGATGAGTAGTAATGCACATGTTAATAGGGATGATGGCCACATCCTGTTGAAATTACACCATGTCTGTTGCTGCTTTAGACTAAATGAGAGAGTGAGTGAGGTTGTGTGCACTTGTGACTGATGAAGGTACAAAGCTCTATAGGCCTGTCATTATCCTATACGACCCAGCCATATGCAGGATTGTCTTCTATGTTAGGGTTAATACTTCACAGGTGTTATTGTCTTTCGTTATGAATGGACTGTTCAATGTCTGTGGGTTTCCTGATGGAATATGACCTTGAAAGCTGTTACATCATCTTCATCAGAACCCACAATTTAAAATCAGAGTTGGTTCGTCATGAAAACAATTCATATTGTATTCGTTTACCCCACTTATTTATGTCTGGACAAAAATACATCATTCAAAGTCAGAGAGATATAGGTAGCTCTTTTGTTCATCTAAATGTGGTTATTGTAAATGGATGCTTGTCTGTAAGTCTACATTGCTAGTTTTAAGCTCTTGTCAAATGTCTTTGAGTGCGGTGCAAAGTGCTTTCAAATAAAATCTTCTTCTTCTTCTTCTTCTTCTTCTTCTTCTTATTATTATTATTATTATTATTATTATTATTATTATTATTATTATTATTATTATTATTATTATTATTAAACAGCACTCGACAAACACTGTATCCCATTATGATTTTTTTTTCTCTAGCTGCTTTTTCACCCATCATTGCTTTACAACACAAGGCGTCAGTCACAGTGTGTGTATCTTTGAGCTTGGGTGAGCTTCAGTGCATGGTGTACTGCTTTTGTAGGTTTGGAGGTTGATCAGAGCAAAAGGGATGACATTCACAACTCACTCTGAGAGGGGGGGGGGTGCCCGAAGTGACACTTTACCACAAACATCCCCCTTGCCTCTACGACTACCACCATGCTCAGTTAACCTTAGTGCCACAGAGGCCCTAATCAGCAGGATACAGATCATCTCCAGAGGCAGCGGGACCGAGGCCCAGCTGCGCTGATTCCCTCTGCTCCGTCTCGTTCTTTCTACTGGGTGTCTTGCACACATACTTCCTTGGCTGCCTCCTACACCCATGCCCCTGTGTCATTATTGACTTATTCTCCTTGACTGCACCTCACCCATCCACTGCCTGCCACTCATGGCCACTGGAGAATATGACATGTCTTAGGTTTCATGACTACAACACAGCTCAATTCATGTCAAATAAAACTGGAAAAAAAATAAGAGATTGTAAGTACACTCTGAATATACTCAGAACCTCAAACGCTTGTGTTGGGCCATGCCAATATGCAATCTCACTTGTGTTAAATTGAAATGTAGTGAATTTATTTAAAGCAATGGGGCAGCACGGTGGTTGACACCCCCTCACAGTTTAGAGCTGCAGGGTTCAATCCCCACTCTGTGGCATTGCTGTGTGGAATTTGGATATTCTCCCCGTGCTTTCTCCGGGTACTTTGAGTTACTCTCACATTCCAAAACCATGCATGGAACACTCTAACTGGAAGCATAAATGGTTGGTTGTATGTCTATGTGTGTCCCGGGAAGAACATGCAAACTACACACAGAGAGGACGATGTGGGGATTGAAACCCACAACCTCTGCAAGTTGCTGTGCTAATTACTCAATGACAGAGCTGCCCTGAAATACATATTTTCGACCAAATCGAAATCAGTCATGGCATATACTACAAGATACAGTGAGACCTCAACTTACGAACTTAATTGGTTCCCAGACAGAGTGTGTAAGGCGAAAAGTGTGTATCTAAAAAAAAAATTCCCATAGGAAACCATTAAAATGGGAATAATCCGTTCCCGGGTTTCCATAAAATATACTTTTTAACTAAATAAGCCTTAAACCTACACACAACATACCTTATTCTATGTATAATAAATGTGCTATTGTATTGCAATGAAATACACTGCATTGTATCATAAAGTCACTTTATTTACATTTGCGATGGTCATTTATGGCTTGATGGAATGGCGTTGGAGATCGAAGGTCAAAGGGAATTGCATGAGGACTGTAATTGAAGAAATAAACTGTGCTGTAAAATCAAGTTTTATTTACCTTTTTGATGGTCGTTGATGGCTTATGGAAGGAGTTACCTTCCATAAGGACTGTTGGTGCCGTTCGCCGAAGATCACTCAGCCAGCCGTGGTGGGTGTGTATTATGAAAATAGTGCTTATTATAAGGTTTCATTTTAATAAATGTGACGTTTGTAAGACGAAAAGTTTGTAAGTTAAGGTGTTTGTAAGTTGAGGGCTCACTGTACTTAAAAACAGGGCCACTCCTGACCGAATTGAGACCGCGAGAAAAAAAAAAAAAAAAAAAACTAAAAAGATAACCACTTCTCATCTGCTTCAATATGCTATTTTTTAGAATAAATAGCCATTTTAAATCCATTCATCCATCGCCCATACCCGTAATCCATTATTGATTAATATCCCCTTTTAACTGTATGTAAAGAAATTTAAGGCAAAGTGTTGTTTCTCCATGACTACCTTTTGTTAACTAAAATGCCCACACGGTGTGATGAGAATGATAGAAGCTCTGCGTTAAGCTGTTGGTGATTCTATTGTGCTCCATAAGTGTTTACCAAGCACAACAGTGATTGTCCTGATCTATGCTAATCAAATCAGTATGAACATGTACAGCAAATGTGCATGTCCAAAAAAGTGTTTTCAACAAAAACAAATCAACACGAAAAAGAAACAACAGGGGTTGGCTCTCTCCTCAACATTTAAAATTTACAAAAAAATGCTGACAAAAAAATATAAAAATGAAGAAAATATATCCATCTGCGGGATGAGAAAGTACGCAACAATCCACTGTTCGTATAAACTATCAGCCTAGTAACAAACTCACTGAAATCAAGGTATTGCAAACTGCACTGCAATTAATAAATATTTCCAAGAATGAATCAAAGGATTAAAATAAGCATTCCAACAACACAATTAAAATTACACTACAAATAATAATAATATCATTATTATTATTTTGTCTGTGTAGGCTCTCAGTCGTACAGGAATGGTCCATCGATGAAAAGGTTTCTTCAGCCGTTTAACAAATGTCAAAAGGAAAGAATAGGGAATGAAACCAACAATTCTGAAGATACTAAAAGGAGAGGAGTAGCAGTACCTTACATTGCAAGAGTTTCTGAAAAACTACAAAGAGTAAAGAAAGGCATCCCATATTATAATAATAATAATAATAATAATAATAATAATAATAATAATAATAATAATAATAATAATAATAATATCTGTTATATTTTATTGTTATTGGTATCATTTTTATTAATATCATTACTATCTGTCCTATCATTATTTTTCAATCTGTTTCTGCATTTTTTACTTTTGTAGTAGATGGCTATCAAATACTTGAGACAATTTCTGTCTGGTCTGGCACTGCTTGGCCAATGAATATGATTTTATTTCCAATTTCAATTTTCAGTGTGTTGCAAAATGCGGCGCCATCACTGAAAATCGCTTTCAAGGGAGAAACTCTATTATTAAGTGTTCCCTGTTATTTTCTTCTTTATTTTAATTTAGCTGTACTGACAACCACACATACTGTACATGTATGTTGTTTTTCTTTGATATGATGATCACGGCAATTGTTGTATTCACACAATCAGACAAGCTGACTTTATAATCTAATTGTTATGTATACTGAGGCCGCCAAATTGGTCCCACGCCATAAATGATTTAAATTCTATATCATGCTGAACATTGCCACATGTCCTAATATAATAAGTAATATTTGTTACATATCTAAGCGTGCTTTTGGAAGAAAAAAAAGCGATCAGTTTGTCCCTGCGATTGCTGCCATTTTGTCGCATGACATTCAGAGTAGAACCACTTAACTTGTCATAATGCACTCTCATCAGCGTACCTGGACAACTGGGTGGCCTCCAGAAAGAGCCTTGACTGCACCACGGCTGCCTTCAGTCTCATAGTGGGCCCTGTGGTGGGACTTTGGCTGTAACTCAATCTGTAAACTGTATGGACCGGAGCTGGATGGAAGCTGCCAGTCAAGCGCTGGCAGTGAAGGGCTGCAATAAAATTGCACATTATAAATTAATACTGATATCATATCTTTATCAGTCGCAAAAAGATTTCGGAACATCCCATATTGGGATAGTGGTGAAAACATTTCTGTTCAGTGTTAAAATTTCCAGCCTACTTTGAACACACATGTGACAAATGAAGGTCTTTAAATTTGTCTTTTCCTTACCCTCTGTTAAACTCAGTGAAACTGTTTCAGGTTTGATATTTTTCCACAGGCCCCAGTTCTGTCAAATACCTCAAAGTCAAAACTTTCTGACCTTGCTATAAATTGGCCTCAATTTTGGAGAGTTTGTGTAATTCAAATTGTCTTAATCTTTCTCCATTTCATCATGGTCTGTAATCTAATCATGCGTATTCCCCAAGCCTGGGTAATGATGATTTTTTTTTTAATTAATAAAAAAAGACAGACCAATCTGCTTTGGCTACAAGTTTGGTGTGTTAATACAATCCTGTCGCAAGTGGGGAGTGTGCTTGCAAGGTGGGAGGGATGATATTTTTGGGTTACAAAAACAAATCCCAGACATACGCACTGTGACTAAGTCCCATAGATTCAGTGTTGATTGATTGAAATATAAAAATTAAGAAGCATAAATTCACACCCAACTACTCGATCGTTGAGTAAGACAGTGGGAATGGATCAGCATTACACTTTGCATTGGATTGTGATATCTGCCTCTTGAAGCTACAGTATGCCCCCCCCCCCCCCCACAACATAATTGTCCTTGTCTTAAAGAGAAAAGTGCTTCCGTTGTGATATCAAAACAAACATGAAGAAGAGAATGGTAAATGCAAAAGCCCTGAACCGAAGAGTGGCTCAACAGAAACCAATCTCTGGTGAATTTGTGAAACTTGCATGCTCTTTGTTGACCCAAAACGAACTGATTTCCCACCACAAGACTTTATCTGTCCGGTTGGAGAATGACATCACCTCGACTACAAAATGAGATGGTCTGATGGGGCGACAGACCACAGTAGAGAGACGGCTGATTAACGCACAGACTGTTTCCACTTCAGCCGGGCCTGTCACAGTTACTTCCTGTTGCTCACTATCTTAATAAAACACTTTATGTCCGGCAGGAAGGTGTGCGATTGACATGGAAAATGATGCGTTGGGCACAAAATTTAAAATTTTAAATCATGAACCTTTCTGAAAAGAACTTTGGAAGCCATTATTGTGCATTCTGTGCTGTAGGCTACTCTGCTGTGTTCATATTCAAAAGGGTAAATATTGTATCCAAATAATTTTTGAGGTGGCTGTATTTTGGAATGTTCAAAGAAAAAATCTTGTGACAACTTAAAACCATATTTTTTTTTCTTAAATATATTTGTTCGTTGATGTTTTGAGGCTAATGTTTAGGGTTATTGGAGTTTGACGGACTTTACTTCTGAACATAAGAATCTCGAGGTACTCACCTGAGGTACTGCTTGGTTTTCGACCAGGAGTAAGGATCCTGGGGCACCTCCAAGAACCCTCCGCAGTAGTTCTCCTTCTTTAAAACAAGGCGAGAAGGGTAGTCCTCTGGGCTAATCTCTCCCTCATGACTGACCTCTTCTCCACTAGGTTCCACCTTGAGGCTCATGGAAGGTGAATAGTCTACCATCTTGCGTGTCTTGACTGGGATCCCTTCTCCCATGTCTACCACTCCATCTGTGGTCAAAGCATTGATCGCAGCCACAATTGCGGAGTTTGTGTACTGGTTCGCATTGGCAAGCCAGTTCTCGTCCGTGACACTGACTCTGGGGGACCCATGTGGAGAGGGGGTAGCGGATTGGTGGGGTGAACAAGATATCTGCTGGTAGGGAGTGTCGTTGAAGCTGTACTTTCTCTTCCCCATACCGGCAATGCTGATATTGTTGCATCCACCACCTCCACTGAGCGCCGGAGAGTTCGGTCTAGAGTCACGCGGCTGAGCTGGCCAGCCTTCCTCTGCCACTGCTCCAGTCTGAGGGGATGTGGAGGGTGAAATGTTCGGGGAGGCTGCAGGACCGCTGGCATGCGGGCAGGACAAAAGGGAAGATGACCCTCTGGGAGATACGCAAGGAGACTGCCAAGGGGAATTTTGTAGGGAGTTGTCGTAGTTGTAAAAGCCAGACTCATATGAGGATGCTTCAGAGTTACAGCTGCGTGAAGAAATGCTGCTTGCCGGACTGAGGCAGTTGGGATCACGGTAGCCATCGGGATTGGGAAGTGTTAGTGTCACAATGGAGTTTACGCCTCTTTTGATTATATGGTCGCCACAGTTTCTTTCTTCGACTGGATCTTCGTTGCATTGGCTGTAGGCGGTGATTTCAATACGAGGGCTTTCCGGACCAGGAGCCCCGTTGGGTCTCAGGCCATGGGGTAGGTAATAACCTGCCGCTACATGGTTGTCATTTTGGAAGTTGTAGCCTGTCTGATGGCAAGACACAGAGAAAACTGGGCCGGACTGTAAATTGTGGTACTGGGTAGCCAGACAGGGGTTGCCCATCCCAAGTGGAAGTGACAGGGTGACATTTGGTGTGTAGCTGAATGCATCTGAAAATAAACAAGCACATTTTCAATATGTCGGATCATGTGTGCCCAATGGATTAAGGTACCCAGAGTCATTATGCTTCGGAAATAATTAACAGTCATTCCAAGTGCAAACAATACCCCTATACAAATCTCAACAGTGACATACTGACTCCTTTCTTTATTCGAGGAACATCTGGAGAAACTTAGCAATCATTTCAAAGCAGTTACTGTATATGTGGTTCATCCGTAGTCCCGAGTTGCACACCCAGCGTGTTTGCTGGATAAGTACATCTAAGACTTTGTTTGGCACTCTTTGCTGTCAAATGTAAACTACAGGAATCCACCCGGCAGCAGAGTGATGGATGCCTTATTTGATGGATTGCATCACTCACTGAGTGAATTAGGCCCTCCCCTGTGGAAATCTGACAGCACTCTCGCTTCGCTTCGAGGTTGTGATTAAGTCAAAGAGTAGCTGTTGCAGCATAACACACTCATACTCTGAGATTCACACACAAGAGAAGCCTGCAACATAAACAACAACAGACCCAGAATCCTTGTAGGTTTGCCTCCTCTGCAAACCATCTGCCATTGTATCAACAGCAAGCAACTTAACGGGTGTCTTTTATTAATGCTGCCAATGAGGGTGAATGAGGGTGAAAAGAGTATACACCGTTCAGTTAGTGTGCCACTCAGGGGCATTCCCCTTTATTATTTGTTCACCGCAATGCTGTGCTTAGAATGAGATCTGTCACACACCACATCCTTTATGGGTTGGTCATCCAAAAAAAAAAAAAGTTTGCGCGAGTCTGTTTTTCAGATTTGACAATTTGCTGTACATTGCACAAGCTCACTGTTGCCACAATTGTGTAGTCATCGCAATGTCTGCAGTACATTGAATACATTTGTTCATGTAAAACTGTTCGCACTCTCTCACTTAAAGCAGCGAGAAGGATGACATGTAGCTTTTACTTCAAAATGTGCAAATGTTGGAAACTCTAATCTGTTCCGGTTGTATTCATTGTTGCAAATAGAATTATTGCAAAACTCACACTTTTGTGATATTGGATAAATAAAGAAATGTATTTGCATGACCCCACCTCCCTGGTGTTGATAAACACACTGGCTGTGCTCAAACATACAACTAAAATCACATTCTTGCTCTTGTGCAAAACTCATCTTTATTTCCCTAAAAGCGTGTCCAAGTTTAATCTCCTCTGATACTTTTCTTGACTGGTTTGTGCTCTGCTCAAGCCCTATAGATGACATACTGTGCCTGCCCGCTCCACCCAGTGTGACACACCTCCTTACTTCAAGCTTGACTTACTTTATTAAAGAATTGCAGACATTATTACATACAGTATTTTGTTTTTCTGTTTTTTTTTTTTTTGTACACACCAGTTGCATTTCTCACACAATATTTCAGCTGGTGCTGAAATATTGCTCATCTTACTTTAATTGATGGTGTCATATCTTGTATTATTTCATGTATTAAACCATATTATATTCTAGATTAACAAAAATGAATCAACATTTGGTCATATAAAGTCTCACCACTATGTGTCTGCCACGCATTCAAGTTTCACACACTGAGACTCTCTCCAAAAAGAAGATGCATAATAACCTTATTCATATCTATCTCCCCTCTGCAAATGTTACCAATTATGCCATTGGTTTTAAAGTACTCTTCGCACAACGAAGAACGCATGCCAAAAGAATAAATGTTTTTATCCACAGGGATTGTGGTTTACAGTGGGATGAGACTGACGGGACATCAGGGACCACAGAAGCCATTGGTATCTACTGGAGCAAAGAGTCCTTGGACCCACATTCATGAGTGCAGTCTTTGGCAAGACCCCAGCAGGATGTGTGTTTTGAGCTCTGTGTGTCAGACGTGTGAAGTTGTGTGATAATAAATAAGATTTTGGCATACTGCTGAGACTGAGTGGTTAAACATGACTCCCTGCCAAGCAAGCTACTCGGCATCCACAAACGGACACATCACAATTTTATAAGACTCTCTCTCTCTCTCTCTCTCTCTCTCTCTCTCTCTCTCTCTCTCACGCACACACAAACACACACACACACACACACACACACACACACAAAGCAAGAAGCAAAAACATCTGTTAACAATTATATAAGACTCTTGGCCAAAATGAATAATAATAAAAACCGCTCCCGTTCATCTGAAATATCAAAGACGAAATGAAATCCCAAATCCACAAAGCCAGTGACATCAGCACTGGAAACCACACACGGCAGACCATCAACGACTTTTGGTGGACCCAATGATATTTTGCAACATTAATCAGGAATAAAAGTGGTATTTTAAAACCAGACTGGATGATTCAATAAGCAGAGTCAAAGCCTGAAGTTTGTCAACACTTGATGATCCCTGACCTCAATCCTCCCAGTGCAAACAGTCATATTCCTGTTTACTTTTATTTGGATAATTTGAAATCCAGTAAGATAACCTTTTAAAACATGTACAGGGCTATGTTAAACACCTGCTTTAGACACCGAATGAGATGATGCCAATGCCGCTTCATACATTTCACTCAATTCCGTGTCTAACTTGGGTTAAACATGTCATTCCAAATTCGATTTAACATTCACACAACACAATGCATTATAGAGACTGATTAATAGTGGACGATTGATTCCACTGCGTATTCATTTGCTTGTCATTCTGACATTTAGACAAATTACATAGCAGATATAATTTCACGATCATTTGCATCAACCAGGGATTAACATCCTGAAAACTGAGATATTGAGGAAGGTGTTACCTTCTTCTGCAGATTTCATCGCGGCGAGGAAAGGTGAAGGAACGAGTGGAGTCCTCACTCCTTGCTGTCTGAAGCTTCAAAACTGAATTTGCAAGAGGCGCTCTAGCTGAGTATCCTGCATAAAATCAGCGGGCAACTCTTCATGCGCAACAAACAATTTTTAAAAATGTGCACGCTGGATAGCAAAGTCACGGGTAAAATTCTACTTTGGAGTGAAGTTAAGGAGTGGATTATTAATGCAGGGGAGTATTGCACATCGTGTGAGGGCTGCCCGAGTGAATGAGGACGTGCGCGCTGCTCAAGAAAATAGCGGGTGAAGTGAATTATTCTGTCGTGTGCCCATTGAAGGTCTCTAAGAGTCTCCCCAGGTCGATGACGTAGCGCGGCTTTGTCAAAGGGGCAGTCTCTGGTTCTTTTAAAGCCGGAAAACACCCTCCGTTCTCCGTCAGAGCGCCGCCCATCCATGACACCACCTACCCGATTCTTGCAAACTCCTGGTTGAAGAGAAGATGCTTTCCACCGTAGGATCCCAAAGGCGCGAACGTGCGCGCGTGTGTGCATGCTCTCGTGCTTATGCGCGCGTGTGCGAGTGCGTGTGCGAGTGCGTGTGCGAGTGCGTGTGCGAGTGCGTGTGTGTGTGCGCGCGCAATCAATTTCGAACGCGCCTTCATTTGCGTAAACATGCGCGCGCAGTATTTGTGTAACGGAGTTGTGCACTTAGATTATTAAATTATGAAGGAAGTGACACAACGGCGCACAGTGTGGCACCATGTCCCGCCCATAGTTTCCAGAACAATCTGGAGGAGATTTATGTCACATTGGTGCCGTGACCCGGATCACAAGTGACTCTCCACTTCGGACCGGGACCGCGGTGCTGGACAATGAAGACGCTGTGCAGTCCCATCACTCGGTGGACGGTGTGTCGACCCCCGTTTTGAAAATATATGTACTGTGTTAATTGTCTGAACTGCTGTTTTGCAATTAGTGTGCTTTTTTTCATGTACGTGTTTTTGTGTGTTAAGTCTAAGAATGAGCTCCTTACAAGTAACAAGTAGCACACCTTTGAATGGGTGTGTTGGTAGAGGTCAGTGACGTGCAGTCAGGGGAGGCATCATGGAAAGCTGTCATGGAACTATCAAATGAAAAAATAAATTAAACAGTTATATGGATTTCGTGATTTGTACTTTAAAGTTCTTGTCCATTTAACTTCACCGTTTTAGGATTTTTTTCAAAATCGCTGAATTTTCACATTTACCGTTCAAATACTAAGTAGAGACGAGCGGTGAGGCAGCAGCCGGCTGAGCCTCACCATGGATTGCACAACCACTATGCTTACTGTGCTGGCTTGCTCTGCAGTGAGACCACATTGCTGTCCTACTGAATATCGCTATTAAAGCGTTCAAACACATTTAGTATATGAACTAAATTTCTACAGTTTAGCTGGTGTATATAATGTAGAGTCATTGTACATTATAAACACTGTACTACAGTGTTTATTTTGTTTTATTTTTATCAAATCGCTGGGCATAGGTGAGGCAAACAGTTCTCCCGCCTCATGACAGGGGGCGCTTGTGATTCCAGAGATACTTCCGACTCCACGTCTGCAGAATAATAGAATTAGAGACAGAAAGCTACAGTAAACAGTTAGCGAGTAAAGTGCAACCCTGCAGTCATTTTTTCGTGTTGCTTGGCCTCACTTTCAGAATGGAGGATTACATATCTAAATTGAAAGAATTTTCTAAACTGGACTTTCAATCGAAGCAGGAGGTAATAATTAAAGGAAGACCAACACCGGAGCAAAAAGGTTTGCTTCAGACAACGGGACACAATACTCGCTCTTTTCAGGCGGACTGGTACACACGAAAAGGCTGGCTGTGTGGATGTCCATCAAGAAAGCGCCTTTTCTGCTTTTCCTGCCTTCTGTTCTCAACTTGTGACAATGGCTGGACTCAAATGGGATTTAGCGACCTGAAAAATTTACAACGTAGCCTCATCAAAAATGAGCGAAGACTCAACATCAGCATCCACAATGCTAAGGTAAAGGAGAACCGGGAGATTTTAAAAGATCTCATCAATGCCACCTGCTTCCTTGCCAAACAACAGCTGGCATTTCGTGGCAGGCTCGCGAGTCATTTTGGGACATCCACTGTATTTGCTAGCCTGTGAAACAGAATACAGAACGATTTAATTGAAGCAGTTGGTGATGTCATTAGAAATGACATTAAAAAGGACATCGGTGCAGCCCCATTTGTTGCTGTAGAAGTAGACGAGATTGTCATTCTCAGCACTGAAAACACAGTCGGAATAGGACTGATCAAGGACGACTTTCTTCACTGGCAGTGATCTCCGTTGAGACAGAGAGACTTTTAAAACTGAAGAAAGATAAGGATATTATGTTAGTGGGGACAGAGTTCCTTCCCAGACCCAGTGCAGTGCATCTCCGCCGAGCGCACAGACCCTGACACACCGGCGACAGGTCCCTTACTCCAGTCACCTGACGTAGTTGGTCAGATGACTGACATAATTCGACAGCATTCTTGTACATCCTTGCCCGATAACCTTGTCTAGTTTGCCTGTTGGTCTTTCTATTGTTTTTTTTATTATTCTATTTTCTCCGTGCGTGCATAGAAATAGTATCGATATAACCGGGACTATCGAGATATCCGATATCGATATAACGAGACTTTACTGTAAATGAATCCTCCCAACATTCGTAACATTCATTCTCTTCCCACCTTCAAGTCCCATCTCAAAACATATTTAAATTTCTCTCTCTTGTTTCTATTTATAGTAATTGTATTTTCTTTATTGCATTCTATTTGTGATTGTATTTTATTTATTATAGTACCTATGCTTGTCTGTGACTGTAAAATGTCCTTGAGAGCTTTGAAATGCACTTTTTTTTCCAAGATGGCGCCTGAGTAGGCAGCCATCAGCAAGTGCTCTCACGAGCCTTGCTTTTGTTGTTGTTTTTGTCTTGTAATTGTGTTTTCTTTTGTCACTTTATGTTGTTGTGCGTCACGTGGAACGGATACAGATTGTTTTTCAGCATTTTTGGCCACGACAATCATCAAGGAGGAGACTATGCTGAGTGGTTGCGCCTTTCGGCAGCATGGATATGCCAGTACTGTTTTTGAATGGGAGGAATGTCGGAGCCATTCGACTGCCATCGCTGGACACCAAAGGGGCCATTGTGCTTTTTTTTGCGCCTGTAATGGGCAGCATCTTCACAGCCCCGCTTTGTTCAGTGGAAGGTCAGTGCTGTTGGACAGTCTGCGGCTGGATGGATGCATGGCTTGAGGAGCCCGCGATAAGAAAGCAGCGTCAGCGCAGAGCGCCGATGCGTATGTGGAACTGTCGCGGCTTGGAATTGAAGCGGATTTATGTGGGACAGGAGATGTGAGACAATGTCTTTTCGTCAATGGATGCTACAGCTTCGTGTTTGCTTTCAACATTTAGCTTGTAGTAGACGTACAAATTCCACCATGACGTCCCTGATCCACTGCTGACATGGATGCTTTGATCCTCTCCTCTTTCAACTAGAACTGCTTCATGTCATCACAAAGAGGGTACAGCAAGTCCTGAAGAATGGATGACTCTGTGTCTTTGTGTTGTCATATTTGATATTTTTTCAAATTTTTTTTTCCCAAGATGGCGGCGCGTGAACACGCAGCGGCTCCCCTCTCCCGGAAAATTGCCGTTTTCATGTTTATATTTGTTAAAGTAATTATAAGTGCCTTGTGGCTGCCTTTCCAGCAGCTCATGTATTTTGTTTTTCTACTTTCATTCCTTGCATCACTTTGCTGCTGTGAAATGTAAATTTCTCCACTGTGAGACTAATAAAGGCATATCCAATCCAATCCAATCCATGCTGGGTCCGAGAGGACAGTAAATTCATCTGTGTCGTATGTCATGCATATTAGCATATTTGACAATAAAGCTGACTTTGACTTTTAAAATGTAATGTATTATTATTATTATTATTATTATTATTACAGTAAAGTCTCGTTATATCGATATTCTCGGGAGTTAGAAAAAATGTCGATATAACCGTACTGTCGATATATCCGTCCTGCGCCGAACTGCATTAACAAAAGCCGCCAAAAGAGGGCATCCAAGCGCCATATAAGAAACGGAGCTGGCCATGAGCTCGCCATTTTGTGCCTCTTTTTTTTCGGGTGAGAGATGTTCCCCCAATGTTGCCTCAAAATGGCACATATAATTCTTTAATCGATTGCAAACATGTATGCTTTCCTCTTCAGAACTACAGTGTATTTGAATCATATTCATAACTGGATGTGTAACAAGAAAGCATATTATCCGAATCTGAAGCCATTTTTTGGATTCACAAGCAATGCAAGACGTCTCGTCGTGAAGTCATTTTTATTGGTGTTTTGCATTTGAATAAAAAGTGACATCGGTTGTCCTTTAATACACAGTATGGAATGTATGGTAATTTTCAAAGTCATCACGCTTCAGCAGACAAAACAAGAAACATTGTTGCAAAAAACGATTGCATTCATATACAGTACAGTGGGCATGTACATAACACAACAGGGAAACTGCAACGCTTACATCTTACTGTACTATGTATGCAATTTAAAAAAGTCATCAATCTTCTTCTGCTTCCCATTTTTACCTTTTAACACAAACACTTCAATCTTGTCTGCTACACACGACCGAGCGTCTGAAAATGAAAATGGCTCCGCTGCACGGGAACTGGTTACGTAACAAACTAACGTGACCAGGTCACGTGACCAAGTCGACCTATGGCGCAACCGATGCCGCGACCGATGGATTGATATAAACATAGCAAAATGGCCGGCGGGAGATGAAAAAGAGCACCGTCGTAACCGGATTATCGTAAAAACCACGAATCGTACTAAACTGAACTAATTTTCCATAAACAGACTAGAAATGTGCACGGGAAATGAAAATAGTGTTGTAATAAGCAGTATTATCAATATAAACGATATCGATATAACGAGACTTTACTGTACCTGAACTGTCTCGAATGACATGGTGACAGTGGATACATTGATTTCGCTGCAGTCAAACTTTTAAAGTCATAGACTATGAAAATACATTGCATACATTTAATAATTCCACGCATCTGTTCATTTCCTATACCATTTGTCAAATTTAAGCGCGTAGGTGTTGCGCTCTCCACTATGGTAAGGGAGATACGGTGTTGTGGGATACAGAAAAAAACCACAAGACAAGCAGTGTGATACGTCTTGACTCAACAGTGGTTTACTTCGAATGCCCAGATGTAATGTAAACGTAAACGTACAACAACTTCCTGTCCAACGAGCTAAATCGGTCCGACACGAAACAATAACCGAAGCAGGCGTTCCTTGTTTAAATAAACATTTTTGATATATATCATTTGTAAACCAATGTAACTATGCAAATGTAACCAAAATACGAAATAAGTACCGAAATAAGATACTTTACAACCTGTCACATACTCCCCCTCAAAATAGATGTTGCCCCCAACATATGTTCTAGTAAATACATAAATGTGCTGGACGACATACCCAAAACAATTACGCACGGTATTATGAACTGCATCCAAATATGAACTATAATAATGAACAGTTTACAGACTGGAACTCTTTTCATACATTCTGTTTACATTGTAATAATTAACAGTTCACAGAAGTGTCGATTAACCATCTCTGTAGTACTCCGGAACATAAGGGTGTGCACCATACATCCAAGGCATTGTCTGGTCACCGTAACATGGTACTGTCCCTACATTATAACATGGTACTGTTCCTACATTGTAACAAGACGGTGAACCAAGGCTATCATACGTGAATACCTTGGGTCTCCTGTGCTCTCGTCGATTTTCCCCAATATCAGAATTACTGGGGGGTGGATGGGGCAAAGGGGGGCACACCGTCACAGGTGGAACTTCCGCAGCTCCCGGCTCTGTCCCCGGCAGTTCATTCCCTGGTTGGTTGTCATCATGATGAGTTGTCTCCACGAAGCTAACGTCCCGCAGTTCTGGTCGGGCGCTCTGGCGATACAACACTGGATAATACTCATCCTCCTCATCATCCTCTTCTGAATCCATATCTGGCATCTTGTTCGGTCGTTGCCGAGTGGACTTTTTCTTTGACTGGGGCTGTAGTGAAGTCTCTAATGGCAAATGATCACATGGCAGCAAGAGATTGCGGTGGAGTATCCTCGATCTGCCCTTCCCCCTCTCAGGTTCCAGCTCATAAACTGGAATGTCTTTGCTGACTTGACGAACCACTGTATGAACAACATCCTCCCAGTGGTTTCACAGTTTGCCTGAACCTCCGTGTGGGGATAAGTTTCGAACTAGAACACGATCACTGGGCAACAGGGTAGAATACTTTAGTTTACTGTCATATAGTCTCTTACTCCTGGCAGCAGCTTTGTTGTTATTTTCTTGCGTGATCACATACGCTTCCTCCAAACCCTGTTTCCACTTCTTCACATAGTCCTTGTGGTTGGTGTCACCCTGGTTAGAGTCTGGATTCAAACTAAACAACATATCTGGTATACGTGGTGAACGTCCATAAAGTAAGTAAAAAGGTGAAAACCCTGTCACCTCACTTTTGGTCCAGTTGTAAGCATAAACTAGCCTGTTTAGTGAATCTTTCCAGTTACTCTTTTGTTTCTCTGTCAGTGTCTTTAACATCTGGATCAGTGTTCGATTAAATCGTTCAACCTGTCCATTTCCCTATGGGTGGTAGGGGGTTGTCCTTGAACCCGCAACCCCACAATATTCCTTCAGTTGAGCAAAAAGTTGCTTTTCAAATTCGCCACCCTGACCATGGTGAATCCGAAGGGGGAACCCAAACTTTAAAGCATAGTCATTAAAGATTTTGTTTGCCGCTGTTTTGCAAGATTTGGACGTTGTAGCATAAACTTGAGCAAAACGTGTAAAATGGTCTACTAGCACAAGCACGTATTCATAACCACCCTTACATTTGTGAAGAAGCAAAAAGTCAACAGAGACAAGTTCAAAAGGCTGAGTAGTCACAATAGTAGTGAGAGGGGCTCTGGTCTCACGGTTGGGCTTTTTGTGTTTTAGACACACACACACTCTCAATACATAGTCCTCTATTTCTTTTTGCATAAAGGGCCAGTAAAAACGATCCCTTACAAGGGAAAGAGTCCTTTCTACACCATGGTGGCCCATTTCATCATGCAGCTCTTTTAACACTGTCACCTTGTGTTTTTCAGGAAGCAGTAGTTGGGTTCTGTTTGCTGTTTTTCTGTACAACACACCTCTGTCATTAAAGTGTAGCTTGTCCCGTTCCCTCACAAGACAAACAACTTGAGGACAATGTTTTCTTAGTTCAGTACCTAGCGGTTTCGTCTCTGCCAGTTTGTATCTAATAATATGTCCTATAATGGTGTCAGTCTCTTGATCTAGCTTGATCTGTCCAACAGTCAATAGGGCTATCGGTGTGTTTAGTGACACCTCGGCACACGTACCTGAGATTCCCATAGACCAAGCTGCACTAGACTCGTTCTGTTGGTCAACTGCTTGTACGGCAGCACTCACAGCATCATATGACATTTCTTTTGTACATTCACCTCCATATATGTTACCATATCAAGGGGAATCCTAGATAAACTGTCTGCATCAACATTTTCCTTACCAGGACAATATTTAACAGTAAAATGAAAATCAGAAAGTTCTGCGACTCACCTGCACCCCGTTGCATTTAACTTAGCAGTCGACAGTACATAAGTGAGTGGATTATTGTCACTAAACACAGTGAAGAATGGTGCATAGTACAAATAATCACGAAACTTGTCTGTGATCGCCCACTTAAGCGCCAAAAATTCCAACTTGCCCGAGTGTACGTTATAATTCTTATCAGCTGCAGTTAAAGTCCGAGAGCCATAGGCTATCACGCGAAGTTTGCCATTTAGTCTTAGGTACAACACAGCACCTAAACCCCGGTTGGAGGCATCTGTATGCAAAATGAAAGGATGCGTGAAGTCAGGAAAACCTAAAACTGGTGGTTGAACTAAACAGTCTATTAGCTGCTCTAATACTGACTGATGCTCATCACTCCACTCAATAAGTGTGTTGGAAGACACACTGTTATGTATGCTCACTTTCCATTTTTTTCTTTGGTGCTGCTGAGTCTCAACATTCAGAGGGGCTTTAAGCAAATCATACAAGGGACTAGCAATACAAGAGAAATCTTTGATGTATTGCCTATAATAGCGTAATAGTCCCAAAATGGCTCGAAGCTCACCGACAGTGCCTGGCTGCCTGTTTTTCAGGGCACGCACTGCTGCTGTATCTGCCGGGTCCATTCTGCTCCCCTCAGGAGAGACAATCCTGCCGAGGTACCTCACTTCCGGCTTGAAGAGGTCATACTTTCGGGATTTTAGTTTTATTCCATTTTCTCTGAGACGTCGCAACACTCGCCTGACGTCCTCAACGTGGTTGTCAAATGTCCCGCTGAAAACAAGAATGTCATCAAGATAGGGGACACATATTTCGTCCCGTAACCCCTCCAGACATTGTTCCATACAGCGCTGGAACGCTGCTGGTGCATTCATGAGTCCAAAAGGAATTCAAATCCATTCATAAAGGCCCCAAGGGATCACAAAGGCGGTCAGGTGTCGGCTCCCTTTGGACATGAACCCCTGGTGGTATCCTTTGCCTTGGTCCAGCAGTGAGAAGAGGGTGTTACCCCCAAGGCTGTCCACCACGTCCTGTACCCGTGGGACGGGGTGCCGGTCAGGGTGTGTTTTCCGATTCAGCTCTCTGTAGTCAATACATAAGCGCAGTGTACCATCTTTTTTCCTGACACAGACGACAGGGGATGAGTAGAAGGAAGTGGACTTTTCCACCCACCCCTGCGCTATCAAGTCCTGTAAATAGTCTTTCACCTCTCTGTATAGTGGCTTTGGGACAGACATATATGTCTTTGAAACGGGCTCAGTGTCCATTTGTAGGTTTTCCACACACCCTATGTCGTCGTCCGATTTTGAAAATGATGCCGATTTCTCTCTCAACATCTGCTGAACGGTCTTTCTTTTATCTTCGTCCAGATGAGAAAGGTCAATTGGGGGGTCCCACTGCTCACTGAGAGGGATGGTGGTATCCTGGACATGGACCTCATTGACAACCGCTGAAGGAAGGTCTTTTAAATATGTTAGCTGGGTAGACAGACCCTACTGACTGCACTGTACCAATAATAGTCTTTACTGGCAACCTAATGTCATGGTTAGTAGGGTTCTGGACACTAACAACTATCCTAGGGATAGAACCTGCCTTTACTGAGACCAACGAGTCACAAAATTCGAGGCCATCTGGCCAGTGTGGGTTTTCACTTGGCTATAAAAAAACAATGTAACATCTTCCTTAAAGGGCTTAGCCTGTACTTTGCATGGAATAAGAAGTGAGCTATGCCTAGCTATAGTGAATCTCTCATTTGTTGTTTTTACACGGTACTCATGCGCTTGTCCCACACTAACTGCTTTTATGAAAGTGGCAGCTTTGTTGCGCTTAAGGTGGGGAAAAGCTAGTCTAACCGATTTCAAGAGCTTTTCTGTATCCCCTGTTTGTGTCTCATTAGAGCGGCTATCTAACACAAGACGCTCAATGACATTAAACCCTATGATAGGACACTGTTGCTGGTCACCTTTGAGTACTAAAACTGGTACAAGTAGCCCTGGATCATTAGCACCAAGTTTAAATGGTCTCTCAAGCATCCTACATGAGGCATATCTGTTTCATTAGCTGCCACAATAGTGAGAGTATTATCAGGGTCAAAAAGCTCATTCACATTTTTCAATGAAACGTCAGGTAAGTTCGTTTGTTTCCATAACTCATCTACAGCGCACACCTGGGACCCCGAGTCCCAGAGTGCTTCAACCCTTTTGTTACCCAAAAAGCACCGAATAAGACATTTCTTTCCCACTAACTCCCTGACCGAAAGTAATTTGCCACACTGTTTCTTATCTGTATGCTCGAGAAATGACTGCTTATGTCTCTTCTGAACGGGGCCACATGTGTGGGGCTTCCATTCCATTTTCATAGCACCACTGTAACACTGGGACCTATCTGTCTCTGTGGTCACACCATGTCCCACTGGGGTAACCCTTTCTAGTTTAAAGCATGATTCCTGGCTGAGTTCTGTGCTTTGCAGCCTGCTCTGAAATGTTCACTACTTCAACATTTAAAACAGTGCTCACAATATTCTTCACCTGTCTGAATACAAGAATAACACCTGGGCTGAGGGCGACGGGGCATGTAGTACTGCTGAGGGGCGAACCGCTGCTGGAACTGTGCTGCCCCCCTCATCGGCCTGGGACCTGGTGCCGGGTGGTACTGCTGAAGAGCTGATGGGGAGTGCTGGGTGTAGTAGTACTGGCTGGTGGATCTACCTGATATGGTGAAGGTGGAGTGAAGACGACCCGTTCAGGGTAGTGGTCAGGCAGGCGTTCAGGTCCTCCGCTGATGGGCTGAGAAGTGGCTGTTGGTTTCTGAATAGTCTCTTTGATCTGGGACACTTCCGCCCGCAGCTCCTTTAAAAGCATCATATCTGACCTCATCTCTTTGATCTCTGAAAGGAGTTCATTCGGCACAGTAACAGTATTCTGCTTTAGGACTGTCTTCTTCCCAATTGGGGCTGGTGTGTCATCTAACTGGACAGTGTTCACCGTTGTCACCCGTGCAGCAGCATTTTTCTTTTTTTTCTGTCGCTCCTTTTCATTTGCACATGTTATGTTTAATTTTTCAGTACTACATCTGATGTGGTGGTTAGCAGGAGGAAAGGTTGCATGTCACTCTTTACATTGTCACTCTGTAACCCTGTCAGAACTGTGTGCAGGAATAAACTCTGGACCGATGTAGGATCATACTTCACACCTGATTCGCCCTCTTGAGATGCAAAAAGAGTCCTTTGACGAAGATCCATTGCACGGAGTAGAAAGTTCAGCGGGGACTCTTTATTAGTCTGCACTTCCGATGAGAGCTGCTTGTACAATTCAGTGGCTCTTCTCTCCTGATAGTGAGATCGGAGAATCCTTCGTAAAGAAGGTAGGGTGAGGTTTTATTTCCCTTCGAGGTAGCTTCTCAACTGCAGACCTGGTGTTATGGCACGAACCACTGCATCGATGATCTCATCCCCCTGGTAGCCTTTACTAAGCCCACTTTCTATCTGTCTGACCAAACTAGGAGTTTATCTTTTTGTCCGAGCTCACTTATTTGTCCAGAAATCTTTGCACCAGAGGGCAGTGTCTGGGGGCACTATGCTTCTCTTTCGCACTGCATCTTCACCTTTTTCACTTGGTTTGGCTATTCCTAGTTCAAAATCTTTTATACTTTCAATCAAGTCCTTTACACGCAGCAAATCTGACATTCCTCTATCTTCTAGCTCTAATTCAGCTCTTTCAATGTAGTTTGACACAATATTAATTAGTTGGCCTCGAGACTTTCCTGTAATTTGCTCTCCTTTCAGTCCAGATATTTGGATTTCAGCACATAACTCTGACAACTGTTGAAAATTCAGTCCAAATAACTTGCCTTTGATGTCCAACTGTAATTCCTCTAACTCCATTTTCGAGAGGGTACACGCAGTTCAACTGGCCGGGTTCACTTCATAGACTTCCAGTGCCCTCTAGTGGTGGATGTACGCACAGAGATGCACCCAGAGCACATGTAGAAAAAAACAGTAAACGGCGACGCCACTCCGACTGGGTTGATTAGGGATATTCGGCACGAGCTTCTACCCACGGCGAGTAGACAACAATCGAACGCAAATATCCCAGCGGTGCCTCCAAAATGTTGCGCTCTCCACTATGGTAAGGGAGATACGGTGTTGTGGGATCTAGGAAAAAAAACACAAGACAAGCAGTGCGATACGTCTTGACTCAACAGTGGTTTACTTCGAATGCCCAGATGTAATGCAAACGTAAACGTACAACAACTTCCTGTCCAACGATCTTAATCGGTCCGACACGAAACAATAACCGAAGCAGGCGTTCCTTGTTTAAATAAACATTTTCGATACATATCATTTGTAAACCAATGTAACTATGCGAATGTAACCAAAATACGAAATAAGATCCGAAATAAGATACTTCACAACCTGTCACATGGGGAGCTGCGAAATACTACAAGTCATTGAGAAAAACTATTGGCCACCAGTGTGTGGCAAAGAACATATTGAGGCAGATAAACATTCCCTCTCACATTTACATTGTCACCGAGTGGGAACTTAAACCACTCTGCCTGCAGTGAAGGCAGGGTAATATGCCACGATTTCAGTATACAATTATGTTGTGTAACAAATGAATCCGATTGAGGGTAACTCTGTAGTCGAATGGTAAGCTCATCAACTTCACATTGCAGTTCAATTCCAGCTCCGGCCTCCCTGTGTGGAGTTTGCATGTTCTCCCTGGTCCTGCGTGGGTTTTCTCGGGGCCTGTCGGTTTCCTCTCACATTCGAAAATCATGCATTCCACCCTGATTGAACACTCGAAATTGACCCGAGGTATGAGAGTCAGCGTGGATGGTTGTGCGTTTCTGCGTGCTTTGCGCCAAGTTTGCAACTAGTTCAGGGTGTCCCCCGCCTAATGCCCGAAGACAGCTGGGATAGGCTCGTGCACCGCCCGTAATCCTAGTGAGGAAAAAGGAAAGTCTGGAAAATGGATGGATGGAGAAATACTGTTGACAAATATTTTTAAAATCTCATGCTCATGTTTATTAAAATGGCGTACCACTAAATGAAACATAACTAATATTAACATGAGACATCATGGTGTAGATTAATTTACATGCCGTTGCGTTGACATCATATTTTGCTCATCTTTGCTTAACCATCACAAACCCCATCAGGCAACACAAATGTAATTTGTGATTGTTTAAAATTAGATCAGAATCCTGCAAAATTTAAACGTTCAGAAAAAGCCCTCTCAACTAATGAGAAATCAAAATGTGAACATTTTGGTGATGTGGCGCATGATAGGAGTTGGAAATCAGATTCTATTGATTGGCTCTCTAAATACCATCACGGTTATGTGGGTTACAAATACTGTGGGAATATTTCTGATTTGAAAGAAAAAGCCAGACATCAAAATGAGCTGGACTGTCACCAGCCGCAAGGACAATTAACCACGGCTTAGATAAACACCTCTGTAATACATTTTGGTTCGGGACTGCTGTGGGTCTAAAAGGCTGATGGCAAGCCCAAAAGATGATCACATAACCACAAGCAGACTCAAGTTTGGAGGTAGACACAAGCAGATGGCATGGGGAGAAAGTGAGTGTGTTGTGTTTTTCTTTGCCTGCAGTTGCTCCATCTCTGGCGTCAGCTGTGGCTTGGCCGATGTGCACGTGTGAGCTCAAAGATGAAAAAGCAGCATCTTATAGTCAACGTGAATTATGATACAAACCTGCGGTAGGAAAAGAAGGAGCAGCGCAACTGATTGGCACCGTCAGCAGGATGAGCTTTCACTTGTTGGCAAGTTTGAAAAATTTGTGGTGTGGCACACGATTCAGTAGCAGTTTCTTGTCTTATCTTGATGGAATCCATGCTTCTGAGGAAAGTATCATTAGCTTCAGCGTCTGTCAACAAGAGAACACTTCAGATCCTCTTTGTAGCAGCAACTCTTCATGCTATTCGGCACCCTATATTTCAATAAAAATGTACCTGATGATGTAATGCCTGTCGTAAATATAAAGCTATGTGCTAAATGAAAGGCCTCAGATAATATAATATCCGTGGATTTAAGAACTGCAAAAATTAGTCAAAAATGATGCACGAGAGTCAGATATTTTATTAACCATACTTAATTCTTCTTTGGCATGTGTCATCACTTGGGGTTTCTGTAAAACTCTCTTTTATTTATTCATTTTTTTCTATTCATAAATTCGAAGCTGTTATATTCCCATGTGAAATTGGTGTTCTTTCCTTTTTTTGTTTGTTTCATAAACTTTTTAGTCAAAAGCCCGACTGAGATTTGGACTCTGGTTTTATGTTCAAATCCCAGGACTTAAAGTTAATTCGATGTGAGAACAAGTTTTTAAGGGAAAAAAATATCCACACCGAGACTTTTTATGTGCCAAAATAAATTGTTAAAATGCTGGTGACTGTTCTTGGAAGATATTAAAATCGAGTTATTATCCAAATCACAGTGACATATTTTTGAATGTTATGAACTCACTGCCAAAATTTAAAAAAACCAGTAAATAAAGATAATTTTAACCCTTTGGTGCACAACATATACAAACCCCTTCTAATGCATAGCATGTTTCAAAAATGACCCGCATTTATTTTCCATTCCATTTATTTTTCTTTTCTATCTTTTGAAACCAATTGGTTTTATCATCAGATATTCCAAGTGTGCTTTTGATGCCTTTTTTTAATTATCACTGATCATTATTTCCATTCTTCCTTTCATAGGTTATCAAAAAAAATAGTTTTTTACATTTCGCTCAAAATTGACCCATTTATCAAAGTCTGAATACATGACTTAAACTATAATAACAATTTGCATCGAGACATTACTTTAGCAGTGAAGGAAGACAAACATTTGTTTTTGATATTTGCAATGTGTTTATTTGCCACTTTGTCACACAGCTTTCATAACAGAGAACACGACTTTTGAGTTGAGCTGTATCAATAGTTTGACAGCCGTAAACTGGCTGCATTTACATTTCACTCTATTCTGCCCATAGATAAATAACTTTAAAAAAATAACATTTCTGAATGCATTGTGCTAAAATTATTTATTAATTGTGCATTGTGCACAATTATTTGATATCATTCTCTTCTACGTTTCTTTGATCCCCCAGTCAAGGCTGTCACCTTCTATTCCTTAAAGGATTACCAACACCATTTTTTCCTAACTGAGAAAAACGTGTTATAGCATCTAAAATACCTAAAACACGCAGCCTGATCTTTTTAATCAAATGCAAAACACCAATAAAATGACTTAAAGTTGCCCAAAACTGCCACTAATGAGCTCAAAACTGGGGAGATTCAGAAAATCCCGCCCCCTTGTCCGTGACGTCATGTTAGGTCACAAACTGCCTTGCTCTAGAATCAAAACAATGGCTTCAGAGAGTTCAGATTCTGAGAAGATGTTTTTGTTACTCATCCAGTTATGAATATGATTCAAATAGTTCTGAAGAGGAAAGCATAAATGATTGCGATCGATTAAATAAGTCATTCCGCATCAATTCCAACCGTCTGCAAGTGATGAAACCGGTGATTTGGACTCCGATGTAGTAACCCAGAAAATGCACAAGATGCCGCACAAGCGGCGTTTCGTCCAGTATATGGAGCCGCTTATAAGAGGCGACCTCCGTGATTGGTTAAAATCCGTGGTATAAGACAGAGGGGTGGGTTTTCCGCACACACACAAAAGAGACAGCAATTAGAGCAACACACGAACATCAGAGATGTTGAGACGAGAGAGCGCTTTCTTGCTCAATTCAAAATGTCAACAACTCAGGGCGTTCCTAAATTTACATCACGTCCGGCATCGTCATCAACTCGAAAACAAGACTTCATGAATATTCAGCACAAATTTAAAAAAAATGTTGTTTGTTTGTTTTTTTTTTACTTCAAGATGGCGCCGCAAGAGTGGCTGCCTTTCCAGCAGCGCCTGTATTTTGTTTTTCTACTTCTTTCTTTCTTTTCCTCTTTCTGTCATAACTTTTCCGCTGTGACATGTAAATTTATCCACTGCGAGACAAAAAAGGTACATACAATCCAATCCAATCTTTGTAAAATGCGGTCAGTATTCCTATATGTATTGCAGCAGGTAAGGTGAACTTTGCAGAGCAGTCAAATATATTTTCTCTCCAAATGCAATGATTAATACATACATGTGTTTTTTTTCAGGTCCATGCATGCAACCTTGAGGTAGAAATCCTAAATCTGTACTTGTTCATAAAAAGAGAGGGGAATAATGATCCAAAGAAACAAAAAAAAAAGAAGAAAAAAAGAAATTTGGCCATACATGAATTAACAGAAAATGAAGATGGGTCATATTGGACCCATGTTGTGCATTATAAGGGTCGTGATGGAAAAAAAAGTTATTCAAAAAGTAAGAAAGGAAAAAAAATAAAATCATTATATATGTCGAAGAAAATGTTTCTTCAGGTGGTGTCGGATGTTTTGCTCCTCATTCGATTAGCTCCGTCAACAAACTAAAGTTCTGCAGCACAAACCTTTTCATCGATGGACCACTCCTGTACGACTGAGAGTCTACACAGATATCACATGCTGTGCTTTCGGGCTAGACTCCAATCTAATATCTGCAGCTAATGATTGATAGGAATTTAACCACCAAATGAATTTGAATGGTTTAGTATGTACTTTGCCATAGTCAAAAAATGCAGCATTCAATGTTATCTATCTGGGCAACAGAGTGTCCTTTTTTGTTCTTTACCTACACCACATGTTGCCCATCGGCTTTGCCATAACTTAAGCTCACTTACAGAGGGAAATTCAGGATACCGAGGCGTTAACGGCAAATGCAGCATCAACCATTAGTTTAATGTTGTGAAATTAACCACCAAGTAACACCAGGCCATGGATGGTCTAACGACAGAACCCATGTTCTTCCAACCATCCATCCATTTTCTGAAGTGCATATTCACCCGCTTGTCATTTCAGTTCTTAGTTAACTCTATGCTAAGTATATTTTGAGGTAATGTCCGAACAGACTGGGCTTTCAACAGTGCTACGCCAGGGCTCCTCTTCCAGCAGGCCAAGGAGCAAGTACTGTATCTCTGTGATTGTTCGTTACCAGGGCATCTTGGAAAGAAAGCTCCCATTAGCTGTTATAAACCTAAAACAAACAGTGTAACAAAAACACACTTAAAGGCTTTTTATTCTCAGTAAATACATACACAAGTACACTTACCATATTGCCTTTGTTCATTTAATGATGTGTCAGAAGGAAACGGAGATGGAATTTCTTGTTCAACATTTGTCTTGTTGGAACAGGGGGACCAATCCATTCCTAATTGCTTTGTGTCATTTTCATATGACAGAGGCAGCAGTATATGATGTAATGGACTTGATGTGAAGTGTTTATCTTTCTTCTTTTCCTTTCGGCTTTTCCCCTCAGGGGTGGCCAAGCGAATCAATGTCCTCCCTCTATCCCGGTTTTGTGCATCCTCTACTCTCACACCAGCTATCTTCATGTCCTCTTTGACCACATCCATAAACCTCCTCTTCCTCTCAGTCTCCTGCCTGGCAGTTCAAGGCTCAGCATCCTTCTCCCGATATAGTCACTCTCTCTCCTCTGGACATGTCCAAACCATCTCAGTCTGGCTTCTCTGACTTTCTCTCCAAAGCCTGTAATATGAGTTGTCCCTCTAATGTACTCATTCCTGATCCTATCCAACCTGGTCACTCTCAAAGAAAACCTCAACATCTTCAGCTCTGATACCTCCAGCTCTGCTTCCTGTCTTTTCTTCAGTGGCACTGTGTCCAGTCCCAACATTCTCCAGCCGCTCCAGCCTGCCTGGACATGCTTCTTCGCCTCTTTTCCACACTCTCCATTGCTCTGGACAGTTGACCCCAAGTACTTTAAATCATCCACCTTCTTTATCTCTTTTCCCTGTAGCATCACTCTTGCACTTGGATCCCTCTCATTCACACACATATATTCCGTCTTGCTGCGACTGATCTTCATTCCTCTCCTTTCCAGGCCATATCTCCACAACTCTAGTTTCTCCACCACCTGTTCCCTGTTCTCGCTACAGATCACAATGTCATCTGCAAACATCATGGTCCATGTCTAATGAGTAATGAGTGTTTATACTGCATCAAATAAAAACAACGGTTGTCTCAGGACACATAGAGCAGGTCAAAAGATGACATTCCTCACTTATAACCGTGCCAGAACTGGACCCAAATTAATTTAAGAGGTTTCACATGAAAAGGAAAAGTGTTTTTGTTATTTGTTTTTTTTGTTATTTTTTTTGGTGCTTGCAATTTATAACACTGATAACGTAATGTAAATTTATGGCAAAGGAGCAAAGGGAAAATAATTAACTGCTGTGATTACCTCTTTGAATGAGTGTCCACAGGATTTAATTTTCATTCCTGTTGCTGCGTCATTAGTAGATGAACGCAGAAATTGTGTCTAATTGCTTTGAGTGCCGATGGTGGATAAATGAAATACAAGTTAAAGCTAATTTATCATGAATGATTTCAAATAATTGTTAGTGTCAATTATACACATATGAAAGTCCCCTGAAAAATAAGGCCCTGTGCATTAATTTGCTGCTATTAGTGCTCAGAACTCGACTGTGGTAATGGATAAAGGCAAAAACACACATAAAACCTCTATCCAAATACTTCTGGACTTTTTTTATTCTTCTCCCATGAAATGATTTGATGCTTTTGAGTAAGGAAACCAAACAGATCACATATGGGGTATGGAAGCACTTGACTTATTCTTTGGAAATGTAAGATTTTAATTTACGATGCTGTTTCATCTGGCTTTTTGACAACACACATACAGAGAAGCCACAACATGTCTGTGGAGTCCGTGAGCGACGTGTTGAGATTTATGAGCAGTCTGCTCCTTGCTCTTGTTTCACACAAAGTGATCATTGCTTACTGTCTGCAAAGAGAAACATGCCTCCAACGTGTTTACAATTGAGATGGTGCACTCGTATTTTTCTCTTCCTTTGCCTCTTTATTTAGGTGCATAAAGGAATTGTCTGTTGTCAAGTATTGCAGAATTATTTTTTTTATTATTTTCTTAATTATTTTTTGCCTTGAATCATTCTTTACTTGCTACATTGTTTCATTGAAGTACATCAGGTGACTGGGAATCATCTCCGGTTGCTCTGACGATATAATAAATGAGAAGAGCAGATTTGGCTTTAATAGTTGTGTCATTGGCGGCCCCTCTACTGCTGGCGATGTGTGGTTTGGCCAAGGAAACAGTCTACAACTTCACCTCACTGTGAGACCTTCACATCCTGATTGGCGTCAGGTGCGCTCCCCTCCCCTACCTGCTCCTCCGGGCTCACGCACCTGATCCCAATCCACTGATTGTGCCTTCTGGCTATAAAAGTCACCCGGTTAGGCTTGGCATTTGCCGGTGTATTTCCGCATTCCACGCTCTTGTTGCCTCGCCGTATGCAGGTTGGCCCCCCTCTGCAGTTGTTGCCTCGCTTGTCCGTTTCGCCACTTTATGTTTGTTCCCGGCGTGTCTCATTAAAGCCTCGTTTGAACCTATTCCTGTCTCCATCGAGTATTTTGGATTGATCTCTCCTTTTTATCCAACGAGATCTGTTGCCACACCTCGTTCAGACGTGACACTCACCAGGCAAAATATACTCACATTAGTATGGAGCAGACATTTAAATATTTTTAATTTAGGTTACGGTAACTTTGTCTCGCTAGCTTTGTCATATGTGAATTGGAACAGATGTTTCTACAAACAACAATATCCAGTGTTTGGGAAATTCTTCTAAAATGAAGGTGGCATACCTCTCTCCTTCCGTGGTGAGCTCTCCCATTTCTCGATCTGCCTATAATCCTTGTTCAACATATCCGGAAAAATATGCTCATTGGAAAGCAACCACAACCTGAATCAGACAGCTTTAAATACATTTTTATGTTCAATTGTGTCGATCATATTGTTAGAAGTGTATTACTCAATTACTCAGCCATCCCAGTTTTTTATCCTGAACGTCAATGGCAACTGTAACCACATACATCATTAATCATTTTAGAATTTTTGAAGACATACATAAATGGTGATTATGGATCAAAGAATATTTTAGGCAAGTTGTGAATAGTTTCGGTCAGTTCACTTTACTTCCCTTTTTTTCTCTTTGAGAATTCACCACTAAAAGTTATATTCGGCATGTCTGGACTCTGCTGTATGTTTAGCGGCTGGGTTTTTCTGAGATTCCTCTTATAAACAGGAAGTAGCGTATACGTCTGGCGATGAAAGCAAAGAAGCAAGGTCATCATTGTCACATGGCCATTGATGTGAGAATGGGGAGGAACTACAATGTTCAATTTCTTGACGTGACTACCTTCAGGAATATTGACTTGTTAATACAACCATGTGCAGTTATATTATTATGGAAAAAAGGGATTAGTGTTGCACTTCCAATTGACTTTACTAAGCATTCACTCAAAGTTTTTTCTTTTCCTTTCTTTCGTCTTTTCCCTTCAAGGGGTCGCCACAGCGAATGAGTGTCCTCCATCTTCAGAGCTTTGATTCACATGTTTGTTTTGGCCAAGCTTTTACGTCGGATGCCCTTCCTGACACAAACCTCTGTATTTATCCAGGCTTGGGACGGCACAAGAAGACACTGGCTTATGTCCCCTTGTGCCTACAGAACAATCAACTCAATAAACAATCAACTCAAAGAACAATCAACTCAATAAATTTGAAGATGCTCAGTAAAACGCTCCCAAACACCAAAAAAAGGAAATACATTCTACAAAAATAATTCGGACCTCACAGTCGTCACTGATTGGGCCTAAATATTAAGGGTGTTCACACAGCAACTTTGGCCCCGTAGAACGTTCACACGTAGAATGTTATACCGGTCTCGCCCCTGAAAACAGCTGAAACCAGAGCAAATGTAACCGTCCTCAGGAGGTGGTTCAAATTTTTACTCAGATGTAAAGCTAGTTTACGGGGCAGCATCGATATACAGTAAAAGGGACGTGTTAATGCAACAGGGGTAGACTCACTCGCCATGTGTGATAAGATTACATATGGTTTTACGTGCTATGTTGTTCTTCCACCATCTTTCCTTTCTCTTTCTTTCTCTCACTCACTCTCTCTCTCTCTCTCTCTCTCTCTCTCTCTCTCTCTCTCTCTCTCTCTCCCTCTCTCTCTTTCTCTCTGTCTTTCTCTCTCTCACTCTCTGGCACTGTCTCTCTCTCTCTCCTCGCTCCTCTCTCACTCTCTCAAAGCAAAGAAAAAAAAATCATCATCATCATCAGCTAAATATGTAAACAGTGTTCCAAGATAAGTGGGTATTAGACTTGAAACGATCCAAGGATATAGTCTTGAGTTGAAACTGATTGATCAAGATGGTAAATTAGCAAGCCTTAATGTGTTCTCTTTTCAGCATTGCATTAACGAACACAAAATTGTAAAAGTCTATTGAGGATGCTCATTATTTCTTCATGTCTACACAAATAATGCTTGTGTGGCCTCAGAATGTTTGCCCATTGTAAACTAATGACCTATTACTGCACTGGTGTATTTATTTTTTTCGAGTAAAGGTTTTGCTGACAGAGTGAGTTGTGATAAGAGCTCCATCATGGCTACTCTTATCTTACCCACATGTGCAGCTAATTCAACGACTGTGGCCAATAACACTTTCTATAGGTCAAATATATTTGACCTGTGAGACAATTTTCCGCCATCAATCCAGACAATTGTTCAAACGAGTTCTCTGAAACAGTCAGCGTTGTTGGTATGATAATTTGATTGTGTCAGTCAGTCTGATGCATTTTTTTCCTCAAGATCCATCCAAAAGATTAGATATTCTTTAAATGAATATAGTGTTGATATTTGTGCCAACCAAAAATATGGGCTGATTTCATACCATTCCAAAAACTGTACAATACTTGAGCAAGTGACTTTATGGATTGTATGCAACAGAGTGAGTTTTCCGCAATGTCATGTGGGTGTCACTGATTTATTTGAGGATTGTCATTGTGGGCTTTCATAAAATTGTTAAGTGAGTTAATTTTTGTTCAACAATAACCACCGTTCTTTGCTAAAAACACTGAATCGTTTATATATCTTCTTTTCCTCTCGGCTTTTCCCCTCAGGGGTCGCCACAGCGAATCAATGTCCTCCATCTATCCCGGTTTTGTGCATCCTCTTCTCTCACACCAGCTACCTTCATGTCCTCTTTGACCACATCCATAAACCTCCTCTTCGGTCTTACTCTCGGTCTCCTGCCTGGCAGTTCAAGGCTCAGCATCCTTCTCCCGATATAGTCACTCTCTCTCCTCTGGACATGTCCAAACCATCTCAGTCTGGCCTCTCTGACTTTCTCTCCAACGCCTCTAATATGCGTTGTCCCTCTAATGTACTCATTCCTGATCCTATCCAACCTGGTCACTCCCAAAGAAAACCTCAACATCTTCAGCTCTGCTACCTCCAGCTCTGTTTCTTGTCTTTTCTTCAGTGGCACTGTCTCCAGTCCAAACATCATGGCTGGTCTGACCACGGTTTTATACACTTTTCCTTTCATCCTAGCTGAAACCCTTCTATCACACATCACACCTGACATTTTTCTCCAGCCGCTCCAGCCTGCCTGGACACGCTTCTTCACCTCTTTTCCACACTCTCCATTGGTCTGGACAGTTGACCCCAAGTACTTAAAATCATCCACCTTCTTTATCTCTTCCCCCTGTAGCATCACTCTTGCACTTGGCTCCCTCTCATTCACACACATATATTCCGTCTTGCTGTGACTGATCTTCATTCCTCTCCTTTCCAGGGCATATCTCCACATCTCTAGTTTCTCCGCCACCTGTTCCCTGTTCTCGCTACAGATCACAATGTCATCTGCAAACCTCATGGTCCAAGGAGATTCTTGTCTAACATCGTCTGTCAGCCTGTCCATCACCATAGCAAACAAGAAGGGGCTCAGAGCTGACCCCTGGTGGAGTCCCACCTCCACCTTGAATTCCTCAGTCATACCGACAGCACACCTCACAACTGTCTTACAGTCATGATACATGTCTTGCACCGCTCTGACATACTTTTCCGTCACTCCAGACTTCCTCATTCAATGCCAGAGCTCTTCTCTGGGCACCCTGTCATACGCTTTCTTCAGATCTACAAAGACACAATGCAATTCCTTCTGACCTTCTCTGTACTTCTCTATCAGCATTCTTAAAGCAAACATTGCCTCTGTCGTACTCTTTTTTGGCATGAAGCCATACTGCTGCTCACAAATGTTCACTTCTACTCGCAGTCTAGCTTCAACTACTCTTTCCCAGAGTTTCATTGTATGGCTCATCAACTTTATTCCTCTGTAATTAGTACAACTGTGCACATCTCCTTTGTTCTTAAAAATGGGCACGAGTACACTTCATCTCCATTCTTCAGGCATCTGTTCACCATCTAAGACAGGGGTGGGCAAACTTTTTGACTCGCGGGCCGCATTGGGTTCTAAGATTTGACAGAGGGGCCGGGCCAGGAGCATTTGGAGGAAGTGTTTGGGCCGGAAATACTAAACGTAAAGCATTAAAGGACAACCGACGCCACCGGACAAGTTACAGTAAAGTCTCGTTATATCGATATCGGTTATATCGATAGTACCGCTTATCACCATGCTATTTTCATTTCCCTTGCACATGTGCTCCTTTTCATCCCCCGCCGGCCATTTTGCTGTTTACATCGATACATCGGTCGCGCCATTGGTCGACTTGGTCACGTGTCTTGGTCACGTGACACGCCATCGGTCGCGCCATTGGTCGACTTGGTCACGTGTCTTGGTTACGTGACACGCCATCGGTCGCGCCATTAGTCGAATTGGTCACGTGAGTTTGTTACGTGACCAGCACCCGTGCAGCAGAGCCATTTTCATTTTCAGACGCTAGCTCGTGTGTAGCAGACGAGATTGAAGTGTTTGTGTTAAAAGCTAAAAATGGGAAGCAGAAGAAGATTGATGACTTTTTTAAATTGTATACATAATACAGTAAGATGTAAGCGTTGCAGTTTCCCTGTTGTGTTATGTACATGCCGACTGTGCTGTATATGAATGCAATCGTTTTTTGCAACAATGTTTCTTGTTTTGTCTGCTCAAGCGTGATGATTTTGAAAATTATTAACATTCCATACTGTGTATTAAACGACAACTGATGTCACTTATTATTCAAATGCAAAACACCAATAAAAATGACTTCACGCCAAGACGTCTTGCATTGCTTGTGAATCCAAACAATGGCTTCAGATACAACGGCTTCGGATAAGATGCTTTCTTGTTACACAACCAGTTATGAATATGATTCAAATACACTGTAGTTGTGAAGATGAAAGCATACATTTTTGCAATCATTAAAGAATTATATGTGCCATTTTGAGGCAACATTGGGGGAACATCTCTCACCTGAAAAAAAAGAGGCACAAAATGGGAGCTCATGCCCAGCTCCGTTTCTTATATGGCGCTTGGCTGCCCTCTTTTGGCAGCTTTTGTTAATGCAGTTCAGCGCAGGATCGGATATATCGATAGTGCGGTTATATCGACATTTTTTCCAACTCCCGAGAATATCGATATAACGAGACTTTACTCTATGTCCATAATTTGTAAAATCACTTCAAATGACTTCGACTGAGCGTATTTTACAAAAATTCCACAGCATATAGCTATAGTTTACATTTTAAGACTTGCACTGAATATTCATGAAGTCTTGTTTTTGAGTTGATGACGATCCCCATGTGATGTCACGTTTGGACCGCCCCTGACGAGAAAGCGACACACAATGCATTTTGCGGTACTTTGTTTCGTCTGAAAACTTCGTGTTGATCCGTGTTGATGGCGAAATTAGAAGGAAAACACATAAATAACGCGATGGTGAATCGTTGTGTGTTGCACCAAGACAACGATTTGATATTCGCTGACACAAATTCCCAGCTGACAACTTTGTTGTTTGAGCAAGTGACTTTATGGATTGTATGCAACAGAGTGAGTTTTCCGCAATGTCATGTGGGTGTCACTGATTTATTTGAGGATTGTCATTGTGGGCTTTCATAAAATTGTTAAGTGAGTTAATTTTTGTTCAACAATAACCACCGTTCTTTGCTAAAAACACTGAATCGTCGAAACATTGAACATCACACCTTCAATTTCTAGCTTCAGACTCATCATTCTATCTGATACTCTTTTTACTTCTAAGACATTCCTAACAAACTCCTCTTTTAAGATAACCCCAACTCCATTTCTCTTTCTGTCTTCACCATGATAGAACAACTTAAACCCTGACCCTAAGCTTCTAGCCTTGCTCCCTTTCCACCTGGTCTCTTGGACACACAGTATGTCTACCTTCCTTCTCTGCATCATGTCAACCAGCTCTCGATCTTTACCTGTCATTGTTCCTACATTCAAAGTTCCTACTCTTAGTTCTATACTCTTGGCGTTCCATTTCTCTCTTTTCCTCCGGGCACACCTCCCTCCTCTCCTTCTTCGACCAACAGTAGTCCATTTTCCACTGGGACTCTGAAGGTCAACAGTACCAATGGCGGCCGTTGTTAACCCGGGCCTGGACCGATCCGGTATGGTATTCATAGGTTTGATTCGCATATTTGTTTTGGCATTTTTTTTTTTTTTTACGTCGGATGCCCTTCCTGACACAACCCTCTGTATTTATCCGGGCTTGGGACCGGCACAATTAGACACTGGCTTGTGCCCCCTTGTGGCTACATTAACCACCGTTCTTTGCTAAAACACTGTTTTTTGACGACCGAATCGTTTATACATGCATTTGATTATTAAAATATATTAGAATATTGTGAAGAATGATTCAATAAAAGTAAAATACACATTGACACATGTTGAAAATTGTATTTTTGTCATGATCTGGTTGCCGACCAACGGGGGGCGCTGTTGGCCCCGCCTGCACCTGCACAGGTGCTGGTCGTCCCGATCAGATTGGCGACCAACGGGTAGCGACGTCAGCCCTGCCTGCAGCCTCGCAGGTGCTGGTCGTTTAATCACTGACACTTAAAAGGACACCCGGCACGACCATCCGGTGTCGGTTCATTGTTTGCTGCTTGTTTGCTGCATGCATTGTGAATGTGTTTGTTTAACCTTGGCGGACTTTTACTTTTGGTCTTCTTTTGCTACTTTCTATTTTTTCCATTCAGATGATTTTGATGTTTTATATTTTGTTCCTGCTGACCTTTATTTCAATACAATTTGTCAAACAACCTCCTGCTCCCTCCTGCCTGCTTTTTGGGATCCGCACCCGCCATCACCACCTCGCAAACCGTGACAATTTTTGTCATACAATTGATGATGTGGCCTGTTGAAAGCTCCCCCTCCATCATTTAAGTTACCGTATTTTCCATAATAATGCATTCACACACGCTTTGTATTATAAAGTTCTCATATAGGGGACACTGCATTATAAGGTGCATAGCAAAGAAAATGTAATGATGGCTGGCGGTTGCATGATGCATCAAGTTGATGTAGTTGCACTAAAAGAAATACAATGAATACAGCCTTATTAATAATGAAAACAATTCACGTGAAAAAATTGGACTCTTGTACTGTAAATATGTGTTGATGCAATACAGCTACATATATCAAGATATCTTTTATTTGATACTTGCACGGTGTACAGTTTTTTTATGATACATTTTTGCACATTTTCAGTACACACCTCAGTCTTCTGACAATTGCTGAGAATATCTTGTTTTGTTTTTTTAATCCTCTCACCATCCCGCCCCTATCCCCTTTCAAATTGCTGCTGTGGACTGCAATTTTCCCCATTGTGGGACGATTAAAGGTTTTCTGATTCTGATTCTAAATCTGAGAACCCTCACATTCTCTGCACATGTAGTAAAGACGAGAAACCTGTTAGGTTACAACCGATTCCTGCTAATAATCACCACCAGATGGAATAAGAACATTAACAGGATTGTGACGGGGGCCCAATGGGCAATATTAAGAGGCTGTTTTACACCATATATAAGGCACATCTGATTATTGCGTGCACTGTCGGATTTTGGGAAATTATGTGGTTCTTTTTGTGCGGACAGTACGGAACCCATCTCAGCATTTGAAATCAGTGATTTTTCCAGAAATAATTGAAGCATACTGTAAACAGCGCTTTGTTGAGACATGAGTTTAATTCATTGTATGAGAGAAAAGCCCATTTTGCCAAAGAAAAAAATATAAATTAAACACGATGTGTGGATTAAGTGTGATAGTATACAGTCATGTATCCATTTTGATCGATTTTGATCCATTTTATCCATCAATTTTGAAATCTGCTTATGTTCACAAGGAACATGCAGCGGCTCCCCTCTGCCGGCAAATTGGCGTTTTCATGTTTATGTTTGTTAAAGTAATTATAAGTGCCTTGCATGGTGGGTCCGAGAGGACAGTAATTTCATCTGTGCTGTATGTCATGCATATTAGCATATTTGACAATAAAGCTGACTTTGACTTTGATCATACAGGTGCCTATTTCAGCTGTTTCAGGGCAGTAGGTACAGTAGGAGACAACATGAACTGGTTGCTAACCAATCACAGGGCAGACCGAGACAAACAACCATCCATGCTCACACTGAAACCCAGGGACAATATAATATGTTCAATCAGTCTGTGGTGAATGCTTTTGGAATGTGGGAGGAAACCGGAGTACCTGGACAAAACCCACCCAGGCACGGAGAGAACATGCAAACTCCACACAGAAAGGCGTCGACCACTGGACCACCAAGCCACCCATAGAACTAATCATTTCTGTCAAACTGTACAGAAAGTGTACATTTTCCGAGGTCACGGTTACTGTTCGGCCTCTTATTACGGTGTTTTATTGGTGTAGGACTTTCAAACAGCTCAGTATTTTATCATACATGTTGCAACATGATCCAAGTAGTTGGTTCTTTGAGCGGCATTCTTTAGCTCTGTAGATCAAACTTGAACATGGCTACCGTAAGCTTTTGGGGGCAGCAAGTGATTGACGGCAGGAAAAAAGCAAGATACATTCATTCCTTCTCCAAATGTACAAATCCTCAAATCGGTCAGTTAGCGACTAACCTATTTTCCTTTCTCTTGCGTAGATATTCACATGGATGCAGAGATGAAATGATCCTACCAAATAATATAGAGACAGCCCTGTATTTCTATTGGGAATGTCGAGCAAAAACACATTTATTGCTGGTCATATCGAGGGGTTAGGGGGGTCACAAGAGATCAACATATGTCTGCTTCCTCTTTTGTCAAAACATTCTCTCTTCAGTACCTGTTTTTTATGCACACTGTGATAGAACACCTCTTGTGTTTCCTGTTGTTTGTGTGAGTTCCTTGGAAACCATGGCATCAGTCCAGTTGACAGTGTTTTTGGGGGGTTGGGGAAGGGGCAGGGAGTTAATGTTTTGAAGCCAATTCTTTTGATGTTGCCATATTTCTAAATGTTCCCCCAACATGGTTAGGTAAAGATTTTCAGTATGATGCCTCTTTAGTAATTTGGATTGAAATATGTAATGCTGAATATATTATAATGACACACAGGACAGAAATGTTGATTGCTTACATTGTAAAACTCACCAAAATTGATTTTTGCACCAGTGCAAGCCGAGTTTTGCCTGTTTGGGAATTTGGCCGTGGAGAGGGTTTTGACATAGCAATGGACCTTCTTTATCACATATCATTCATGCCTGATAATTTGTTGCCGGAAAGTTGATTAAAACATTATGCTCACTTGAAACATGTTGAACTATTGGTGCTGAGAGTGTCACACATTTCTGCTGAACTTGTCCAGGGCACAGGCTCACAGATTCTGCACTTGGTGGACATTTATGGTGAATGTAATTGTGTGTATTTTTCTTCGATCAAGATCGCTCCCGAATAAGATGGACGAGCTCGCAGCACTAACGTGACATCAGACGGAGTACCGCTAGCCACGCTTGCTGCTACTCACGGAGTCATGGCAAACAGCGATCACTCAGGACACACACACGGAGTTGGAAAGCTTCCAACTCAGACATGCAGAAATGAACGAATGGAGTGGTAAAACAAAAGGTGGAGGAATAGCTGTTTTTTTGTGTACGACAGATCGTGTCATCCTGGGCATATCACTATCAGAAAGAGACTTTGCAGCTGGGAAATTGAGCTCCTAGCTATTAGCCTTAGGCTGCACTAGCTCCCAAGGGAATTCTCACACATCATAGTTGTGATTGTGTACACTTCCCCGTCGGCTCATGGTGATGCAGCATGTGATGCCCTGATGCGTGTCGCGAACAGGCTGCAAAAACAGAGTCTGAGCACCTTGCTGATCTTGTCTGCGCACTTCAAACATTTTTGGACTGATTTTATGTCAGCACCAAGGTGTCATATATACTCAACCCTCTTCCACCTCTTGGAGGAGCCGACCACGTGGACTTCTCCAGCCTGTGTACAAATTATTGGTGCAGAGGCAGCTGCCTGTCGCCTGCATTGTCAGGGGTGGTCTACAGAGGCTGAAGAGTCTCTGCCAGACTGCTTCAATACAAACAGGTGACAGCTCTTCAGTGAGGCTAATGGCGAGGACATTAATTGTCTCATCGACACATCACAGACTACATAAACTAATGTGAAGAGAACACCATACCCACCAGGACTGTGCTGGCTCTTTCCAACAACAAACCGTGGATTTCTCCTGACAAATAAGGAACCACTAAACGAGAAGAAGAGGGCTTTTGTATTGCGAAACAGAGAGGAGACGAAGGCCATGTAGCTCCAGCTGATGAGAAAGGGCAAACAGAGGAAAAACGAATGAAAATAGAGGACCAGCTACAGGCCAGTAATGTCTGGAGGGGCCTGAAGAAAAAAAATCAGGGCACAAAAGACCAAAGACCATTAACTGACAAGGACAAGGACTGGGCAAATGAACTAAAGTGGTTTTTCAACCAGATCGGCCAGATGTCTGTCCCTCCCCCGCAATCACTAGCACCCCTTGGAGTTGCACACACCCTCATTGTGGACTTCCCCTCCTAACCTTCTCTCACGACCAGCTTACAACAGTGAGCAACTTCCTTCTCAAACAACACAATACCACCAACCACGTCTGTCTCCCAATGCCTACCTGCCTGTCACGCAGTTGAGGAACCAACTCAAGAAGACGAAGTTGAGGAAGGCAGTAGTTCCAGAGAACATCCGGCTCCTCACGACCAGGTACGACCTGCTGAGGGATATTGTCCAGCACATGATCAACATAACTTTGAAGCTTGGCTAAGTTCCATAAAAAAACCATTGTGCCCGTTCCAAGTGTCCAAGCTCCCCCACCCAAAGGAGCTCAACAGCAATAGGCCGGTGGCGTAGACGTTGTACCCAATGAAGACGCTGTAGAGCACAGGTGTCAAAATCAAGGCCCGCGGGCCAAATCCGGTGCTCCACATCATTTTTTTCGACCCGCGAAAGCAAATCAAACTTGTTAAATTCCATGATGATTGCTAAAATCTGAGCCAAAATTTCATATTTTTGGATGTCAACCACAACAAAAGTCATTATTCTTGACTTCAGATTTGAAAACGAGTTATTCATTAATTTGCTGTGTGCTCTATATGTAATATTTGAAGGGATTTAAACATTCTAATGGGTTCCCCAAATTCATAACGGCCCTCGAGAGGAAACCATAACTACAATGTGGCCCGCGGCAAAAAATGACTTTGACACCCCTGCTGTAGAGACTCTTTCTCATGTATATGTGACTGCATGTGAGCTTGTCAATGGACTCGTTGCATTTTGCCTACATGCCTGGTATGGCATGGAGAAGGCTGGGAGAACTGTGAGAATAAAGTTTTTTGATTTCTCCAGAGCCATTCAACACCATCCAGCCCAACCTTCTGGGGGTCAAACTGCACCACGCCAGAATGGACCACCATCTCAGATCATGAATCACCGATAAGCTCACAAAAACATTTGCTCTCACACTCACACCGATTATTATGGACTGGTTGTGTTCCAGTCATGCATATTTTTGGAATGTGGGACAAAACTGGAGTACCTGGAGAAAACCCACACTGGCACGGGGAGAACATGCAAACGCCACACAGGAAGGCCCGAGCCAGAATCAAGCCCCTTTCTTAGAATCCATAACAACAGCTATGGTGTGACTGATATGGGGGGGCATTGTTGTGGGGGGGGGGTCACATACCGATATGAATGGTAGGGTGGGCAGACAGACTTCCAGTGTTCACTCTGCATATGTGTGATTTCCTTAGGCAACATTTACACAGGCACAATTTAGTATCAAAGGGATTTACATCTTTGTGTCTGTGTCTGAGGTGAAGAGTATCCGAGTTTGATCAGCCAACCTTTCTCCTAAATCAGTTGAAATAGGCTTCAGCCTTTTTCCACGGCTTATAGCAGGGGTCGGGAACCTATGGCTCGCGAGCCATATATGGCTCTTTTGATGATTGCATATGGCTCGCCGATAAATATTACATATTATAATACGTATTGTCGTTTTTTTCGTCGTTCATTTCCCGTTGGGGCTGCCGTTGGCGGAAAGCGCCATTTTGATTGGAGGACACTGACCTAGAATGGCAGAAAGCGCCATGTTGATTGGATGATAGTGGCCGTCATGTTGAAACAGGTAAACCAACTCGTGCACTTCACGCCCAACTAGTGCACTTCAGCGTGAAAGCACCGTAGCATTAGAGGAGAGAAAATGTTCTGATTCTAATTTGCAATGAAACAATACCATCGATGAAACAGTTGAATGTCAGTGACATTTTAACAAGCCCCATGTTAACGTAGTAGATTGCAGATAGCAAGTGTGGAAGCTTATGAGCCGTGTGCAGGCTAGCTAGCAGTAACTTCGCCTCTGGACCGGCAAATTGAATTTCATTCCGATCGTTTTCCTGGATTTTTACCAAACACGAGGAACGGAAAACCATCCATGTTAACGGTGAGTACTATCACAAAGTTATTTTAAATAATACATTCTGATATTTTGTTGAAATGTGGCCGCGCGTGCGCACGTGTGTGCGCGCGCGCACGCGAGCGTTTGTATGTGCGCGCGCGCGTGCCTGTGGCTCTCGCTGAAAAACATTTCTAAATATTTTACTTTTATGGCTCTCTTAGTCAAAAAGGTTCCCGACCCCTGGCTTATAGGATAGTTGATAGTACAGTTTTTCATATAAATTCATAGACAACAGTATTGTAACATTATTGCATTTTGGAAAATTAGGCCAGAGTCCTATTTGAACATTTTACTGTAGTTATATTTAGACATTCTTGAATCAAAATCAGCCCCACAGGCAGAAGACCCCGGGGACGACCCAGGACACGCTGGAGACTGTCTCCCAGCTGGCCTGCAAAGGCCTCGGGATCCGCGAGGACATTTTGGAAGAAGTGGCCTGGGAGAGGGAAGTCTGGGCTTCCCTACAGAAGCTGCTGCCCCCGCGACCTGACCCCGGATAAGCGGCAGAAGATGGATGGATGAATCCAAATCAAAGACAAAGTATGACTGAATTCCATCAGCTAAATTCTTTGTTTTAATTAAATTCACAGCAACAGAACAAAGCATCGTGGAAAGCGATGTGAGTCACACCATGTTCTTAGTCAGCCCTCTCTTTTGATTCACCCTCATCTGGCATTGACACGAGTGGTGTGAGGATGTATCACATGAGGAACACACCAAATACAGTAAGCAAAATCTTCAAGATTTGGGTGAGATCTGAGGGTGAGGCCTGTCCTTCACATCCTTCACATCGCTTATGTACTGATGGCATGGATGTAATAGTGCATCAGGTTGTGCTACGCCTAATTAAGGTCTTTAATAACCACTCACATTCACAGTCATGTCTTCGACAGTCCCGATTGATTGTCCACGTGAAAAACCATCAAATCAAAACATCTGTTCCAAATCACTCACATGTTGCTGGATTCAATATTGCCCAATTTTCATACACACATTAACACCAGTGGAGTGCAAACTCTCAATTTCTGAAACCTGACACAAGTAAGTGGTTCTCCATCAGGAGAGATTCCGTCACCATGCAGCGTGGGTCAATCTCAGAATCAGAATCAGAAAACCTTTATTCGTCCCACAATGGGGAAATTTGCAGTCCACAGCAGCAATCTGACACCCTGTTTGCTTTCACGAGGCGTCCTGTCTCGTCAAATTGCAATTTCCTTTCAACAACCATTGGGGTATGGGCTTTTTTTTCACAGTATTTGTTGCCACTGCCGGAAAGATAGAACGATGGATGGATGGATTGAGAATGAGGGGAGAGAGAGAAAGATAGAGAGAGGAAGAGAAAGAGAGAGAGAGAGAGAGAGAGAGAGAGAGAGAGAGAGAGAGAGAGAGAGAGAGAGAGAGAGAGAGAGAGAGAGAGAGAGAGAGAGAGAGAGAGAGAGAGAGAGAGAGAGAGAGAGAGAGAGAGAGAGAGAGAGAGAGACCTTGTTTTTTTCATTGCAACCAATGCCTTGTAACACAAGATCTACTTCTGTGTTTTCCAACTCAGTATGGCTGTAGTTGCACATAACATGCTGTGTACATATAGATACTTATTTATACAAACAGATTTGTTGGGTTATAATCCTTATTATTTAAATCCTTATTATTTATTCTTAGGGACTATTAATTCAGTACATTGACAATAAATTGCATTTATGAGGACGGGAGGTTCTCCATCGCAGTGATCAGGGGTGTCCTATCACACAAATTTGAGGCTAAATCTGTGTTTGAAATGTGTGTAAGCTTTCAGTCGTACAGGAGTGGTCCATCGATGAAATGGTTTCTTCAGACGTCATCTGTAGTTCTTTGAAGGTGTATTAAGACCGAAGAGGAGGTTTATGGATGTGGTCAAAGTGGACATGAAGGTAGCTGGTGTGAGAGAAGAGGATGCACAAAACTGGGATAGATGGAGGACATTGATTCGCTGTGGCGACCCCTGAGGGAAAAGCCGAAAGGAAAAGAAGAAGAATTTTTGGTTTCATTCCCTATTCTTTCTCTCTGACATTTGTCAAACGACCACTGAGGGTACCTACAGTTTGTGAGTGCTCTCCTGATATGTTTTGACTCCTCTACCTTCGACGTTTGTTGGTATTAGTTTAGCTATTTTAGATATCTAGTTTAGATATGTGGACGATACTTTCGTCAAAATTAAAAAACAAGAAATTCAATCCTTCACAGATCACCTCAACTTGGTAGAAATCAACATTAAATTTACTCGCGAGGACATTAAAGAGAACCAACTAGCCTTTTTGGATTGTAAAGTAATTATAACTCCATTAACCATTAACCATTAGCCATTAACTCTTTGAACTCTTTCAACAGTAGCCAAAATGGAACTGTATAGTGCCACTTAGCAGTTTTTTTTTACAACGATACTAGTGCAGCGTGTTCTACCGGAAACAAATTCCTTGTGTGTTCTACATACTTGGCAATAAAGCTGATTCTGATTCTGATTCTGATTCTGATAAAAGAGGACAGAGTGCTAAAAACAGAAGTCTTTAGGAAAGCTACGCACACTGACAAATACTTACTTTTCGATTCTAACCACCCTCTACAACACAAACTAGGAGTTATCAGAGCCCTCCAGCATAGGGCTAAACTAGCGTTACTCAGCAGCTCCCATGTGTCACAAATACAACGGAGATAGCTTCTGGGAAATTGTCTGGTCCTCTAATCATTCTCCGGTTAAAGGAGATCAGTTGCAATGACACTGCCAATTAAAGAAATAAAATACGGCATGCTCGCACATACCGTACGTTCCAATAACTGTAGGCATATTCAGAAAGCTTTGATTGCGACAAACATCTGTGAACCGAGATCTGTTGGCAAACAGAACAGTTCTCTATTCTCAAGCGATTGCAGTTATGCGTCTAAATACATCTGGACAATATAATTTCACACATCATGACCTCCTCAGCCCTATTTTCCAACATTCCCCCTGCCCACTATTGTCCGCTTTTCCCCATAAGAAAATAAAGTGTGGGTCTTGTTAAAGGGAATCCCTGCTTGCCCTGAGGAGAATCCACACTCCATACTGGGCCCTCCAAGATATTTTTTTTTCCAACAGTCTGAAACCACCCTGACCCGACAACCAGTGTGACTCAATACCTCGGCTTTCCTCACTTCCAGAAAGCCTGGCCTGGCCAGGATTGAGGAGACCTCCAGATGAAAGAGATTTCCCAGTTTGGCATTGGTCAGGGTCTGCCTCCAGTCGGAACACATTACTGTTGCGTCTCCCTGCGTCTCCTTTGTGGTTTTTTTTTTTTTTTTTTTTCAGAAATCTAGGATTTCTAAACTAGAAAACTTCTCCTGAACGTTTTCAAGCACATGTCATTGCGTGCATGTGTCAGAATTCCAAATTAGTGCAACTTGTCAGCTTGCCACGCTGCTTTGTATAATCACTCAAAAGCTACTGTATGAGGCACTCACATATACAATAGGCTTTACCATCTGAGTTCAGTTCATTGCGGATTATTAATATTGCGGTTGAAAGGATGCATTCATTTTTTTGGGTCGCGGGAGTTGCTGGAGCCTATCCCAGCAATCTTCAGGCACTCGATGGGAGACACCCCGAACGAGTTGCCAGCCGATCGCAAGGCACACAGAAACAAATAACTATCTACACTCACACTCACACCAAACATCAAATTAGTGTTTAATCAGCTTGCCATGCATGTTTTTGGAATGTGGAAGGAACCCAGAGGACCAATTTCTCAATCTTTGAGTTTATCACTATTCACTGTTGGCTTTTGTATGTATGCTCCTTTTGTCATATCCATCCTGTGCATCTCCTGGGTGCTTGGTCCCCATGGCTAAAAACAAGAAGTGACACCTCTGGATTGTGGTACCTTGGGTCCTGGAGGCTGTTGTTGATGTCATGATTGCTTTTTCCCCCTTTTCAAACTTTTTTCATCAACTCTTGCTTCCCGCCTGTTATCCATTCAACGTCTTTATACTGAGTACACAAGTGGCTTCTCTCTTTGTTTTCGTGCAAGTTTCACCTTTGTCTTGAATGAGACTTTTCTTCACAGGCAATCCCCAAATCTGAAATGAAGTGTAGAGAGCCACTGCAATCCATGTTTTGAATTTTTGAATCGACACACCTGGATGACAAAATAAAACACATCTGTTAGTCTCACATACTCTACTCAGAAGACATTTGCCCAAATGTAAAATGGGTGGATTGAAATGTCTGCTGTGCACCAGATGCATACTAAAAGCTAACATTTTGTTCAGATTCGTTGTTTGATGTTGAACCCAAGACTGAAGGAATTGGCCTCATTCTTGTAATAATTCTGGAGTTGAATTTAACTGTGAATGCTTTGAAATACCAATATTTCAAGAGGATGGTATAGACAAACACACAGTCACATTCAAAACCTGCACTTTCTGGAGACTTTAGAGATTAGATAAATCTAATGCGCATTATTTTGGAATGCAATTGAATTGAAATGGAATTGGTAGTCAAAAAAAAAAAAAAAACTCAGAGAAAATGCAAATTCCAAATAAGGCAGGTCGAAAGCTGATCACTCGACACCCACCTATTCAACTTGGATATTCAACTTAAATCCATCCCTTCTTTTCTTTATACTGTATATTTATCTGGTTTTATTGTTCTCTTCTTAATTGTAAAGTTTCCTTGGGTGCTGTGAAATGTGCTTGTAAATAACATTTATTATTATTATTATTATTATTATTATTATTATTATTATTATTATTATTATTATTACATTTTACATATTATTATTACATTGTGACATATATGTGGTAACCACTCCTTGCTAAAATATAGCAACAATAAAAAAGAAGTGAACTAAAGGCTATCTAAGGAAGCTTTCCGAATATAATATCATTTATGGATGTAATATTTTGGCTGCTAATCAAAATTGTGTCAGTTATTAAGAGACTGATCACGATATTCAAAAATGGATGAAATTACAATTTACACGTTGACAGGTTTCTCCTCATAAATGTATTAATGCTGCCATCTGCTGTATCACGGACATATTACAAATATTTTATTGTGCTGTATTTTTTTTACTATTACGCAACTAATCAACGATGTAAAATGTATTAATTCATTTTCTGATCCTCACAGGGGTCGCGGGGGTGCTGAAGCCTCATCCAGAGGTCGACATGCTAATGACAGCATCACCAGGCCGATGAAAAATATATATTTTTAAAAACTTGTGATCCCATTTGCACTTGATACATTTCTTTATTGCAATAATTACAGTGCAATCTCAGATTTTTCATGAATTAACAAAATATGTGGAAGATCTTTTCTTTTTGTCCTGTGAATGTTGCACCCATCTTGAGTGGAGCACAGCAAACTCGTGCTGAGCCCGTTTTGGATTGGATTGGATTGGATATGCCTTTATTAGTCTCACAGTGGAGAAATTTACATTTCACAGCAGCAAAGTGATGACAGGAATGAAAGTAGAAAAACAAAATACATGAGCTGCTGGAAAGGCAGCCACTCTCGCGGCGCCGTCTTGAAGTCAAAGTTTTCCACATCACGGTGGTCTGGTTTAAATTTTTGGCCTAAACCCTGCTCCTCCTAAGAGTTCATAACATGTACTCTCACATTCTAATAAAGCAGGCATACTATTTGCTTTGAAAACCCAAATTGTGGATGGATGTGTGAATACTTGTTTGTATATGGTCTGTAATTGGCTGGTCACCTGTCCAAATTGTAACTCATCTCTCATTTTATAACAGCCGGGGTGGGTTCCTTCCAGCTCACCCACGACCTAATTGAGGGAAAGTACTGCAGAAAGTGAATGGAAGGATGAATTAATGCGATTCGGGATGGATGTTCCACAGAGGAGGACTTTTCTGTCTGAATTGTGAAGTTGGGCACCATCTGGTGGAGAAGAAAGTCATCATTTCGACATCCTTTTCAAGTCTCGTACTGTATTAAGAAGTGACATTCTGTTTTCCTTCTTGCTTTAAATTAAGTTATTTTCCATGACCCCCCCCCCCCTCCAACTCAGTTCAATTGTGTCCAATACATTTAAATGACAACTGACGTCTCCGGACAAGTTGTGTCCATAATTTGTAAAATGGCTTCACATGACTTCTACCGGGCGTATTTTAATAAGATTCCACCGCATATAGCTATATCTTGCATTTTAAGACTCGCGCTGAACATTCAGGAAGTCTTGTTTTTGAGTTGGTGACGAGTCCGTACGTGACGTCAGAAAAAGGTCATAAAAAAAGACGCTTTGTAGCAGTGACGTGCAGTCAGTGGAGGCAGGGGAGGCAGTGCCTCACCTGTCATCATGGAAAGCTGTCATGGAAATATCAAATGAAAAAAAAAATTAAACAGTTATATGTATTTAGTGATTTGTACTTTAAAGTTCTTGTCCATTTAACTTCACCGTTTTAGGATTTTTTTCAAAATCGCTGAATTTTCACATTTACCGTTCAAATACTAAGTAAAGACGAGCGGTGAGGCAGCAGCCGGCTGAGCCTCACCATGGATTGCGCAATCACTATGCAGACTGTGCTGGCTTGCTCTGCAGTGAGACCGCATTGCTGTCCTTCTGCATATCGCTATTAAAGCGTTCAAACACGTTTAGTATATGAACTAAATTTCTACAGTTTAGCTGGTGTATATAATGTAGAGTCATTGTACATTATAAACACTGCACTACAGTGTTTATTTTGTTTTATTTTTATCAAAACGCTGTGCGTTGGTGAGGCAAACAGTTCTCCCGCCTCATGACAGGCAGGGGGCGCTTGTGATTCCAGAGATACTTCTTACTCCACGTCTGCAGAATAATAGAATTAGAGACAGAAAGCTACAGTAAACAGTTAGCAAGTAAAGTGCAACCCTGCAGTCATTTTTTCGTGTTGCTTGGCCTCACTTTCAGAATGGAGGATTACATATCTAAATTGAAAGAATTTTCTAAACTGGACTTTCAATCGAAGCAGGAGGTAATAATTAAAGGAAGACCAACACCGGAGCTAAAAGGTTTGCTTCAGACAACGGGACAGAATACACGCTCTTTTCAGACGGACTGGTACACACGAAAAGGCTGGCTGTGTGGATGTCCAGCAAGAAAGCACCTTTTCTGCTTTTCCTGCCTTCTGTTCTCAATTTGTGACAATGTCTGGACTCAAATGGGATATTGCGAGCTGAAAAATTTACAACGGAGCCTCATCAAAAATGAGCGAAGACTCAACATCAGCATCGACAATGCTAAGGTAAAGGAGAAGTGGGAGCTTTTAAAAGATCTCATCGATGCCACCTGCTTCCTTGCCAAACAACAGCGGGCATTTCGTGGAAATGATGAAAGTAAAGGCTCCGCTAATCGTGGCTACTATGTTGAACTATTACATGCTTTCGCTAGCGAGTCATTTTGGGACATCCACTGTATTTTCTAGCATGTGAAACAGAATACAGAACGATTTAATTGAAGCAGTTGGTGATGTCATTAGAAATGACATTAAAAAGGAGATCGGTGCAGCCCCATTTGTTGCTGGAGAAGTAGACGAGATTGTCATTCTCAGCACTGAAAACATACAGTCGGAACAGGACTGATCAAGGACGACTTTCTTCACTGGCAGTGATCTCCGTTGAGACAGAGAGACTTTTAAAACTGAAGAAAGATAAGGAAGGCTAAAGGTAACACGATAAAAACATTTTTTTTAATTATTTTTTTCTATGCTACAGTTTGTATACAGTATATAAAGAATGCTGACATGAAATTTTAAACAAAATACATTAACTGTTGCCAATCAAATGGTGAATAAACTACTCTGTAGAGTTAATATGTTTGTAAATCTGACTATGATGACGTCAGTGCCTCACCAGCCATGAACCTCACCGCACGTCACTGCTTTGTAGCGTCTTTCCATTACGTCTATGTATTTTGCCGTACTGTTTTTTTTTAAACCATGTCTTACACCCAAAAGCCGCCAGCAGAGGGTGGCAAACTCCATGGAAAGAATGTATCAGAGCTGTGGAAACGAGCTGATTCATTCCTCACCGGAGCTGGTCGCCATTTTTCTGCCTCTTTTTGAGACCCCCCCCCCCCCCCCCCCCCGCCCGTTTGCCTCAAAATAGCCCAAATAAATTCTTTAATCGGTTGCAAACATGTATGCTTTGCTCATCAGGACTATTTGAATCATATTCATAACTGGATGTGTAACAAGAAAGCATATTCTCCGAATCTGAAGCCATTGTTTTGATTCACCAGCAATGCAAGACGTCTTGCCGTGACGTCACTAAAGGGGGGCGGGACTTTCTAAAAATGCCCAATTCGCAGCTCAATTTTTTTGCAGATTTTGGACACTTTAAGTCATTTTTATTGGTGTTTTGCATCTGACTAAAATATCATACTGCATGTTTTGGGTATTTTAGATGCTATAAAACGTTTTTCTGGTGTCAGTTAAAAAACAAAAAAGTGACGTCGGTTGTCCTTTAAATGACATTACCTTTGCACGTGAAAAGCTATTTTACAAAGAGCACCAGTGATCAATGTCCATAGTTGTAGCCCCTGTGGAATGAGGAAATTTCTCTAGTCCAGGGGTCGGGAACCTATGGCTCGCGAGCCATATATGGCTCTTTTGATGATTGCATATGGCTTGCCGATAAAACTAAATACATATTGCCATTTTTTTCACCGTTCATTTCCCGTTGGGACTCCAGTTGGCGGAAAGCGCAATTTTGATTGGATGACACCGACCTAGAATGGCCGAAAGCGCCATGTTGATTGGATGATAGTGGCCGTCATGTTGAAACAGGTAAACGCCCCTTTAAATGAGCCCAACTAGTGCACTTCAGCGTGAATGCACTGGAGCATTAGAGGAGAGAAAATGTTCTGATTCTAATTTGCAATGAAACAATACCATCGATGAAACCGTCGAATGTCAGTGACATTTTAACAAGCCCCTTGTTAACGTTAGCATCGACATACTTCTGCGAGAAGTCGATTGCAGATAGCAAGTGTGGAAGCTTATGAGCCGTGTGCAGGCTAGCTAGCATTAACTTCGCCTCTGGACCAGCAAATTGAATTTCATTCCGATCGTTTGCCTGGATTTTTACCAATCACGAGGAACGGAAAACCATTCATGTTAACGGTGAGTACTATCACAAAGTTATTTTAAATAATACATTCTGATATTTTGTTGTAAAGTGGCCGCGCGTGCGTGCGTGTGCGCGCGCACACGATCGTTTGTATGTGTGCGCGTGCGCTGGCTCTCACTGAAAAACATTTCTAAATATTTTATTTATGGCTCTCTTAGTCAAAAAGGTTCCCGACCCCTGCTCTAGTCATTGAATTGGAAATTGCTTTCAATGAAAGCAGATGTGTAGCTTGATGTCCCATAATATTAGAAACATACTTGTGCAACTTACATTTAGGCAATGTAGTACTGCTGTCCTACGTTGCTTAAATGAATATAATTTCAAATTGGCTGCCTTGTACTAATTTATTTAACAATATAAAATACCCCAATTAAAGCTGATCTAACTAGATATTTCAAGAGTATTTTGTGTTGTTGGTGATAAATTGAAGTTACATATCAAATCTACTGTGAAAAAATACATTCGGGTTGAGGATGTCAAAGAAAAATACTTTAAACATCTGAGAAGGTGATGATGTGAAATGTGTTCAAATTAAGATTCAATATATATCCCTTGGGGCGGCCTGGTAGTCGAGTGGTTAGCACACCGCCTTCACAGTGCAGAGGTTGCGAGTTCAGGACCCGGTCCAGCCTCCATGTGTGAAGTTTGCATGTTCTCATCGGGCCCATGTGGGTTTTCTCCGGGTCCTCTGGTTTTGTCCCACATTCCAAAAACATGCATGCAAATATAAATAAAATTGGGTGACTCGGTTGCCGAGTGGTTTGTGCATCGACCTCACACTGTCGAGGTGAGGATAAATTGGTTGATGGATGGTGGATGGATACATTATAATTCATTTTCAAGCTAAAGTCGTGGTCGTGTCAGGCTGGTTTGCATGACAACCCTCACGTGGCCCAGAATGGCCTCTTCTGAAGCAACAATAACTGATGATGAGCATTCATGTCTGTCAGCTGTTGCATGTGATACCCGAGTATTTAAACATGAGGCAGTCAGTGTTTGGACTATTTAGAGACCCACAAATTGAGGCGTAAGAGAACTGAGGTGGGCGTCTTTTTCTCATCCTGGCAACCCCGTTTTCAAGTATCATTATCACGCGGCCAATCTGGGCTGTCAGATTTGATGGTATGCACATGCACACGCATCACATAAATTTGCACACGTTCGTTAAGGTACTTTGCTGCCACCACGTGGAGAGATACTGCTTATCATGTAACCCGAAATTGGAACATGATGCAAAAGATCAAGATACACACATGTCATGTTAAATGAATTAATTTGGGATCTGTTGCCCAATAGATTAAAAAACACAACACAACACAACACAAATTCAATGCCCACCGTGCGAGAAATTTGTGCTGAAATTGTGTGTGAAAAAAAACTGCTCGACATATGAATATATGTGTAGTTTTTGCTTCTTTGAATGTTGCTGTGTCGATGACCATTTTCTGTTTGGGAGCCTTTTACTTAGCAAATTGGTTGTTCTGTAGCCACAAAGGGACATAAGTCTTTTTGTGCCGGTCCCAAGCCCGGATAAATACAGAGGGTTGTGTCAGGAAGGGCATCCGACGTAAAAGCTTGGCCAAAACAAACATGTGGATCAAACCTCTAAAGATGGAGGACACTGATTTGCTGTGGCGACTCCTTGAAGGGAAAAGCCGAAAGGTAAAGAAGAAACAAGATATGAATATGATGACTCCTGTGTTTTGGGGACTGGATGCAAAAGAAAATACAATTTAATGATTCTCAAAATTAAAATATTGGCTCATCTTCTATTTTGCCTTCAATGAAATCTTGGAACACCCCAGTTCAGGTCAAAGCATTCGAGCCAAATAAATCGCTGGGAGATTATGCAGTATTTTCAGTCAGTGCAAATCATGTAAAATTCAGTGAAATTCGTTCAAATATTTTACTTAATGGAAAAAAAGTTTTGCCATTTACGATCTGTCCCCATGAAAGTTTCCATTGTTGAGTGACATCAGATTAAAGACCGGCCCTTTTTTTGTCTCGCCCCTCTCGTAAGCGTACTCGAGTACCTTGTCGGGGAAAATCCGATTTCCCACTGTCAACAAATGCAGCATTAATCTGTCTAAATTTGTCAGTGTTGAATTTTATTTCTTTGAGATTTTGCTCACAATAAAATCATCTGCGTCCGGATATTTTTTTTTCAAGTACAGGTAGCTGTATGGTTTCCTACTTGACAAAATAAAAAAATAGTAAATTAAATGTATCATATAAACAGAGATTTATCACATCCTCGTCAGCGCCAGGAGTGTGCCCCTCCCCTCCTGTCTCATCCTCCTTTGCTACTGGAGCGTGCCCCTCCCCTCCCTGCTCTCCGGACTCACTCACCTGTTCCTCATTTCCTTAATTGTGCCTTCTGGCTATAAAAGTCACCCTTATTTTTCAGTCTGCGCCGGTGTATTCTCCGAAGTTCCCTGTCACCCAGCCGTGTGCAGGTCTGTTACTCTGTTCTCCTACATTGCCTGATTTCCTGTATTACTTTATGTGTTTCAGTAAAGACTCTGTTTGAAGTTACTGTCTCCACCGTGTATTTCGGATCCAACCCGTACTACTTCATGTCGTTCCTCGAGTCCTGTCACCACTCCTCGAGCGGACGTGACAAGCTTACATGAGCAGTTTTTGGAAGTCTTCAAAATACCCACCCCACAAATTGGCTTTTCATCAGTATCTAGACTATGATTTTGGACACAACTCCACAGTCAGAAAAAAATGAAAAAAATAAATCATGGATACAGGAAGTTAATTAAATAATTTCCACAAATAAAGGTTCTCATTGTTGTCTTAAAGTGTGTACGATGACACGATGACAGTCATGAATTAAAAAATAGACAATGAAAACATTTCAAAAGAAAATTGTGGCCTTTAGGATGTCATTTATCTACATTTGTGTTATATTGTTTTTTTTTTTAATTGAATAGAACACATATTTACATGTAAATTATATTTACTGAAATTTACAGAATTAATTATTTTGCCTGTGCAAATAGTTTTAGGCTGTGATCCTTAATTCACAAAAACTAACAATGACAATTAAATCTTATTTTGGGCATACATGCACACACTCACTCATTTTATATTATTTGAACATAACATATAAAGCATTTAATTTTACATGTCTCTGAGTATTCATTCACAGGGAAAAAAGAATATTTAAGCTCCAGGGTGTCATCAGGATGCTAATTTGTCCCATTTGTGTTCTTCGGATGGTACATTTATTTGTTTTGGTTTATTTGCAGTTTGTAAAATCATCACTGCAGGCACAACAAAAGTCCACATCATGCTGCAATAATTTACCAGGGTAATTACCAGTGAAAAACCACAAAAGTATATTAGTTTGACCTGCTCATTATTTGCACCATTGTTATGATTATGAGAGATAATTTATACTTACTCAAGGGAAAGCATTCCAATCAGTCTCCTACTGTAATTAAATAAACCTGCCTTGGGCTCTTATTGACTCGCTAATATGGCCAATTCAATATGACTGTTATGACCTGACGCTCTCAGACATCCATCCATTCATGTTAGCGGGCGGCTAATGATTGACTCAGTTGAATTAGTGCACAATGTATAGAGCAGCCTGTCGATAATGAAGCAATGGATGAAAATCAGTTTTTCTTACACGTTATCCTTTAAATAGTAATTGCATCCACAAAATTGTAATGCTGTTAAAATACCAAGTTATTATTGTGTTACGTCTAAATTCCCAGTCCAAGGTGTCTCTCGCCGGAAGTCACCTTGGATAGGCTCCTGCTGATCCGCTTGAGGATAAATAGAATGGAAAAGTGATTGTTAAATGTAAAGTATGAAGTCTCAATCAAAGTTCTTGCTGAAATTCTTGAGACACATTACTGAAATGTGCCTTACAAAAAGTATTGCAACAGACTACCGGTACTCATTTTTTTCTGAATCATCATAAGCAACATGTTGTATGAGAAGCTGAATTTGGACTTAAATGCAGACTGGAGATGGAAGTGACGTAGCAAAAAGTCTTCACAACAATACAAAGTGATGACAGAGAGCAAGGCGAGATGTAAAATACATTTAAAAGGGTGCATATCATGATGTTCATTTTCTTTACATTTACTGTTTATTTTTTTGTGATTGTTAATGTGTGGCCTTCATCAGTTCCCGGGCAAGTCCACCTGCATTGGGGATCTAGTTCTCTTGTTTATTTAACACGATTATTGTCATCTGGTTTGCTCATGACTACTCAAAGTGTAACGCCCAAAAATCCAAGTTAGCAATATATAGATATCAATAACAGTATGTCAAATAAATTCTACTGAGTGAGCCAAAATTTTATGGGGATGTCACATCAATACGCTGCATAAATAGCCAAGTTGGTAAAATCATCACAGTCTTGCAAAAATCCTCAAAAGGGTTGCTAGTCCTAAAGTTAATGCAACAAAAACATCTAAAGTGTAATCTATTCAATCTTCTTCTTCTTTTCCTTTCGGATTTTCCCTTCAAGGGGTCGCCACTGCAAATCAGTGTCCTGCATCTTGTTTGTTTTGGCCAAGCTTTTACGTCGGATGCCCTTCCTAACACAACCCTCTGTATTCTGCTTGGGACCGACACAAGAAGACGTATGCCCCTTTGTGGCTACAGAACAAGCAATCTATTCAATAACATATGAAAATGCTCATTTTTATTCTGTCAGATTCTGTAATTAAAATCCTGCAAAAAGCAAGATGAAAAACATTGGGGCCTTGGCTTACAAATTAATTGATTCCCAGACAGAGTGTGTAAGGTGAAAAGTGTGTATCCCAAAAAATTATTTCCCATAGGAAACCATTAAAATGAGAGTGAAAGCATTGAGTAAATGTTGGGAAAGATTGGTAGCAATGGTGGATTTAGCATATCGGTACCGGGCTCTTTATTTGTAGAATATTAGTAGAAAGTTACTCTCAGGGAAGTGACACACAGATGTCTCGCAGAGCTTGATCGTGGCGTGGAGTCGAGCAAGTCGTACTGTGAAACTACGTCCGATGCTAAGCAGGTCTATGGTAATTGCGTGTGTGTCTGAGTCCAAGATGATTCTGATCTCCTCTCCCACGATGGCTGCGCCTTTATACCATTTCACATGAAAGCCGCGGTGCGCACCTGTGACGCCACAAACGCACACCTCGTTCGTGTTTCTCAATGATCTCCTTCTTCTCCTCGACTGTAATTTTGTTTTGTGTCATCTTCGGCTGAACACGAGCCTGTGGTGGAGTCTTTTTCGGTCTCATAACAGCAAAACTGTCGTTGAAGACGATCGACGTGTGCACTCATAGAAAGTGGGTGTGGAAAGGTAGGCCAGCTGGGGTGCTGTTCGGTCGTTTGCTTTGGTGTTCTTCCGCCGAAGATTTCTCCACCAGCCGTGGTCGGGGGTGTGTATCGCGAAAAGTAGTGCTTAATCCAAGGTTTAATTTTCATAAATTTAACGTTCGTAAACCGAAAATTCTGTAAGGCATGGTGTTCGTAAACCTAGGACCCACTGTACATACCATTACAAGGCATCCAACCAAGTTATAGACTTTAGATGGGAGTATATTCCAAGCCGAGGAAGCTGTATCAAAACCATCATTTTTTGAATGTGGTTTCGGAACTCCCACGTGACTACATGCTCACGCATGGATTGTCACGCCCATGGCAAACCCATAAAAAAATGCATAAACATCAACAGACAATATTGAAACTTGTCTTACACTTTGAACCATGATCATTGTTTATGCACACAATGCTAATCAGTCGGGTGTATTCTATACAACGTGCAGTTTAAAAAAAATAATCTTTTGCAGGTGCACTTGACCCAATAACAGCCGAGCTACAATTCTAAATACTTTTCTACCTGACTGGTCTCCATCAGTGGATGTGTCATCTGAAAGGAAGCACTCGGTCTTCACCACAGGATCTGGGTTTACTGTACTAAATGGAAAAAGAAAATGGCATTGTTCCCCATAAAACAATTCACTTTTGTTGGGTGGGCAGACTCTTCAGTGTATGCGATGAAATAAGCCAATTTTAACTGAAACGTTTATGACTTGGATCAAGATCATCGAGTAATAAATCTCCTTAGCTTGTGCAAATGTACCTTACAACATACTGTAGCTTGTGGTAATTATAAGAGTACAGTCGTCAAAGAACTTCAAACTAATCCCTCATTGATTTTAATCTGTAATATGACGACCAATTGAACAATTTGCAAACAACATCTAAAGCATTTTCGGAAACATTCTTAATCTTCATTGTTTTCTTGGGCCCTTCATACAACCGCCGTCTTTCTAAAATTCGGAGCTCATGAGTGGAGACATTTATTGGGCTAAGCCCCTGAGAGGCCACTCCTAAGGTCGAATGTCAACCTGCAGCGGATGTCACAAAGCCTCCATGGCTATTGCTTATCTGTGATTAGGGGAATATGGACATTGGGATAACGTGCTTGCCGCTTAATCTATTCGGAGCTGCTCTGCTCTTCTCGCTCCGAACCCTAATGCATTGCAATGTATTTATGGTCAATAATTAAAACGGAAAAGCATGCATTAAAACTGATCTCTACTTAACAGATCTTAACTAATGAGATTAGGATAATGAATAGACCACTTTACCCGGGTAGCCCGGTACAGTGGTCATTTTGCTGACAGCTCCTGAATATGACAAGGTTAGCATTATAAACCTCTTCTTACAGCAGGGTTTAGAGCATGGATTAATGTTCCAGGAACAGCGAAAGAGGCCAGCCTACTTGTATAAATACATTAATCCAAGAAGAAAATACACTGGACCTTGACACACTTGTTTTTGGATTTCATAATTCGATGACAAATGAGTGGTATTTTGCTTTGCAAACACTCAACATAATGCAGCTCCTTGCGTCAGGCACACAGGGAAAACCTAAAGTTTAACTTAAACTGCCTTTTTCAAGGTGTTCAAAAATGTAAAATCATCCTTCATTTCCTAGCCTGCTGTCGTTCAAAAAGAGGAAAAGAAGCTTGAAAACTTCATGTCTCATCTCACTCGGGGTTCCCCTTTTAGGTAGACTAAAGCGAAACGATTTGGGGCCTGGCTTGTGGCCATCGCATGAGCAAACTCAGAAAAGAGGTGAGCTGTGATTGGTCGTTCCCTTGGATAACTTGATGTCATTTTTCATTTGACAGAATGCGACCCCCCCGATGAGTACAAATCAGTGGATTTTGCTGTGTTTGGACTTGTGTGGGCATGTAGAAGATAGTGTGAATAACATTTTTTTTGTTGACTTGCCCCTTCAACAGAATATGAAATGATGATTATTCCACCCTACGTTCAAATAGCGCTGCATATATTTTATATATATACTCTTCACAAGAGTCCTCATTCGTTATTCATTCAGATTTCATGGTTTGTACATGTCACAGTTCGTCATGATTCGGCATCATGTCTCACTCATGCAAAGTTTGCGGGCTGTGAGCGCTGGAGCTCAACAATAAAGCATGACATTTTATCCACTCATCTCTCAACTGTGCATGTCAGCTCCACTCAGCTATTTGATGTTCTCCTAATCGCTGACTCATTGTCATGTGATTTGCATGACCACCAACATAGTTGTTTTAACATTATTTTTTTCCTGAAAATCAATAATGTTTATTCATATATGCCTCTATTCTTAAACGTGTATTGTTAGACAGGTTTATTTAAGTGAGTTTTTGAGAGAATATGTCTGGAGGCATTCAGGTTTGGGTGTGGTCAGTGAAACTTAATTTGTCTTTTGCAAAAATGTTACTAATCACAGTTAATTTGCGATTTTATGAATTGAGTCAAGTATTGTACTTTTCCGTGCACAATGAGGTAGAGTTGAACGGTTATTTAAAAGCACTTAATAAGTCAAATCAAGGCGGCCCGGTAGTCAAGTGGTTAGCACACCGGCTTCGCAGTGCAGAGGTCGTCCCGCTCCGGCCTCCCTGTGTGGAGTTTGCATGGGCATGGGGTAACTCTTAGCTCACGGTTTTCATCATCAGTGAGATTAGCTACTCCTACTGGTGCCCATTAAAGAGAGAGAGAGAGAGAGAGAGAGAGAGAGAGAGAGAGAGAGAGAGAGAGAGAGAGAGAGAGAGAGAGAGAGAGAGAGAGAGAGAGAGAGAGAGAGAGAGAGAGAGAGAGAGAGAGAGAGAGAGAGAGAGAGAGAGAGAGAGAAATTACTATACTGTACATGGAAAAACAACAAAATCCTCTATGAGGAGAAAGTTTATCGAAAATATTGACTGGCTTCCTTGTTAGACCCAGGAACACAGAATGGAGAGGAAAATAAACACACACACACACACACACACGCACGCACGCACGCACGCACGCACACACACACACACACACACACACACACACACACACACACACTCATACCAAACGCAGGCAATATTTGATAAAATGAAGTAATTCTTACATTTGTTCATTCATCAACATGATGCAAAAAAGGTGGAATGGCCGTTGTGTTTATGGATGTTAAAGCTGGCCATGTGTTGTTGGGTCTCCAGCATTAATATTGTGCTGAAAGCCCCACAGACCACATGCATCATTGTACAATGAGACAACTATAAAGATCATGTCGAGAAAAGGTTTTAACCCACTCCTGTACAGTAAAGTATTTCTTGTTTGTACCTTACTGATCAATGTTTAAAAGTGTGGACAATTCTAAGCCACAAAACCTCTCTGAGGAAGGAACACACCTTCATAGATGAAGTAATGTCTCCTCTTCATGAAAAAAAAAACAAATTTCTCACAGCTCAATAAGTAACGGAAGTTGAAGTCAGCAAGGAACTACCACAATGTGCTCAGAAATTATTTAATCTTTCTGGTGGTAATTATCAATCATGGCAAAGGAACAGGGGACACAATGAGAGCCAGGGTGGCACTGCCCTTCATGCTGAGACGGCCTGCGGTCAAAATCATTAATTCCCCTTTTGTGATCATCTCATGTAAAGCAACACAGACAAGGAGCAAGGCACAAAAAGAAGAAGTGGCATCCCTTATAAGTATCTTCAAGAGCATTTGTGTAGCTGCACAAGTTATTTATGCAGACCATTTATCATTCTTTTATTTGTTTGTATAGCATTTAAGGCGGGAAATAATCATAAAAGTACCAATAAATCCTGACTGTACAGTACTTATGCCATATACATGCAATGATTTGGGATTTTCAATACAGGATCCGCACATGGATCACACGGAAGTCACACAGAAACGAGTCTGCAGTCTTTGGAAAAGAATGAATGGCTTCATTGAAAAAGGGCACTCAGATCAAACCAATCAGAGGTAGTTGTGGGTTAACAATTTGTTTCAAATTCAGTCCATCAGAGATGTGATTATTTGACGCTGACTCAGCAATTGCGTCAAGGTTTTATTGTCTACATCTCGTGCTTTCTACTGAAGTGCAGCAATAATGTAAGAATGTGGAGTGCTCATACTTTGTTTTGAAGGATTCAACTTCTGAGTTTTGCAAAGTCAACTTGCTTAAACGACATCAAAATGTCAAGAACTTCCAAAAGAGAAAATGACACAATTGATTTGTGTGACTTGTTTTTATCTGCCTTTTGTATTATGTGCGTATTCTTGTTGCTTATGGCAAAGAGCAAAACCACACATCCTTCAAAGAGAAACATGCTCCATTGATTCGACTGCTTAGTCATTATGGGGCAGATCCAACTACAACACAATGATAATAAGGGGTCAGAGGTCACCAAAGTGCCCTGCTCCTCAATCTGACTTTTTGCAATAGGTGACAGCAGGTCCCTTTGAGGTCCTTCATTAAATTAAAGGTTATTATGTTCTTCGAGGCAAACATAACAACAGCCAGTTGAGTGAAGCATCGTGAAACCTGGTAAATTTTGGCAAGAACCAATACAATTTTGAGACAGCAAATGGGAGATTCATGAGAAATGAGAGCGAGGTAGATGTTGGCCTGAAGCTGATATATGCAAATATATATATATATATTTAGTGTTGCTGCAGCTCTGATTTCTCTCCACTTCTTCTCCCAGAAAATAAAATATTGACGAATCTCCCAGGCCACATACCAACAAAGGAGATAAAGAAGACTATTAGTGGATATAAATAACTATACACTTGTGTTGGGATAATTCGCTATACAAACATCTTTAAATATCGCTTTCTATGTTTTGGACTTCCTGATACGTCATATCTTGCCTTCCTTTACATGAGAGAGGGGAAGAAGGCCTACAGGATGAAAATGGAGGAGCAGCTGCAAGCCAGCAATGTCGCTGGTGTCTGGAAGGGCCTGAAAAACATCTCAGGCCACAAAAGCCCAGTGACATTGAACGAAAAGTCAAGGACTGGGCAGATTAACTCAACCGCTTTTTCAATCGGTTTGACAAGTCTCCTGTCGCCCCCGGCCCACCGTCAACTTCACCTGTAGCTGCACCTGCACCAACTCTCACTGTGGCCTTACCCTCCATGCCCCCTCTCACGACCAGCTTCCCGCAACCAACAACTGCCCTCCCAACCGTTGCCACACCCTCAGCCGCCACTCTGCCTCCACGTTCCTGCCTGTCTGCCACAACTGCGCAGGTGAGGAACCAACTGAGGAGAATGCAGGTGAGGAAGGCAGCAGGTCCGGATGACATCAGTTTGCGACTCCTCAAGACCTGCTGCGACCAGCTGTGTGTCATTGTCCAGCACTTGTTCAACCTGAGCCTGAAGCTGGGCACAGTTCCACAGCTGTGGAAAACGTCATGCCTGGTCCCAGTGCCCAAGATTGCCAACCCAAAGGAGCTCAACAGCTACAGACCGGTGGCGCTGACGTCTCACCTGATGAAGACGCTGGAGAGACTCGTCCTCGCCCACCTGCATCGCTGGACCCGCTACAGTTTGCCTACCAGCCCAGCATCGGTGTGGAGGATGCCATCATCTACCTTCTCCACTCGGCGTTGCTGCACCTGGAGAATGCTGGGAGCACGGTGAGGATCACGTTCTTCGATTTCTCCAGTGCCTTCAACACCATCCAGCTAAATCTACTGGGGGACAAGCTGCGGCATGCCGGAGTTGATCACCACTTTACATCCTGGATTACAGATTACCTCACAAACAGGCCGCAGTATGTGAGGGTAAAGAACTGTGAGTCGGACAGGCTTCTCTGCAGCACCGGAGCACCGCAGGGGACAGTCCTGGCTCCATTCCTGTTCACCCTCTACACCTCGGACAACTACAACACCCCAACCTGCCACCTTCAGAAGTTCTCTGACGACTCAGCTATTGTTGGCCTCATTACAGAGGGAGACGATAGGGAGTACAGGGGACTGACAAAGGACTTTGTGGACTGGTGCCAGCAGAATCACCTCCAGATCAAAACCGGGAAAACCGAGGAGGTGGTGGTGGACTTCTGCAGGAATCAATCCTCACCTGCACCGTTGAACATCCAGGGTTCGGATATTGAGAGGGTGACCTCCTACAAGTACCTGGGTGTTACTCTCAACAATAAACTAGACTGGACAACAAACACGGATGCCCTAATCAAAAAGGGACAGAGTCGCCTCTTCCTACTTAGGAAACTGAGGTCTTTTGGAGTTGAGGGGTCACTCCTAAAGACTTTCTATGACTCTGTGGTGGCCTCAGCAATCCACTATGGATTTGTCTGCTGGTCAGGCAGCGTCACCACCCGGGACAGAAAAAGACTGCAACACCTTGTCAAGAGGGCCAGTTCTGTCCTTGGCTGCTTGCTGGACTCTCTGGAGGAGGTGGGCAACAGATGGACGCTAGCTAAACTAAAAGCTATGATGGACAGCCCCTCCTGCCCACCCTGACAGCACTGGGCAGTTCCTTTAGCCAGAGACTATTACACCCGCGCTGCAAGAAGGAGAGGTACCGCCGCTCGTTCCTACCGACTGCTGTCAGGCTTTGCAATTCTCAGTGATCACATGTGAAAAAAAAAACCTGCACACTTGTATATATGGGTTTATGCAATATTTCAATGTGCCTTTCTTGATACTTGCACTATGTACAGTTTTTTATGAAAAGGTTTTGCACATTTACATTTGCACAGTATACAGTTGACAGTTGTATTTTGTTATGCTCAAAATATCTTGTTTTCTATCCTTTCACCCCCCACCCCATCCCCTTTCAATTGCTGCTGTGGACTGCAAATTTCCCCATTGTGGGACGAATAAAGGTTTTCTGATTCTGATTCTGATGATGTCGCATCCACATTACATCACATCCTATCGCGTCACACACGCGCTGTATAAATGCTCTCCCATTGCGTTCGTCTCTCGCTCTCCTCTCTGCCTTCCTCCTTCGTTGACCTCCCACAATGTCTCCGCAGTCTTCAAGATTAAACCAACTTTCTGTTCAATACCTGGCTTCCTGATGATTTAACCATCCTCTGCCATCAACGCCCGTAGAAGCAATGAACCAGGGACGAACGATCAAAATAAACCCATTATTATGTATCACCTGTCCATACTACAGATGTGTGGCAGGAGGAAGGGTGTGTGTGGGTTTATGTGAGTGATTTCCATGTTCGAGGAATGAAGACCCATCCATCAGCCACACCCTGAACATACTGAAGATTTTGGTCGGCTCTTATATAAAAGGCAAGACTCTTCTTTTATTTCTGGATGCATTTCTCTCTTCCCTCCCTTCATCTCTGATTTTCATTATGGGTAAAACCTAGGTAACTACACATCTTTTTAAATCATTAATAGAAGGTGAACAACAGCATTAATTTGACTGTACGTCTGTGTACGTTCAAGAAACCTTTTCATCGAGAGAGCTGAATAAACCTTTTCATGGAGGGAGCTTTAATATGAGGAACTTTTCACGGAAAAGGAAAAAAAATCATCCTTTTGCAAGCAGTAACAAAATGCACTTTGAGCATCGGTCAGTGACAAACCCACATCTTAATGATTTGAAGAGCAAATGGGTATGTCAGTGATAAAACAAATTAGGGCTGAATTATGCTGAAAAATAATTTGATTATAACGTTCTTTCCTGACAAAATTGTGATTCTGATTTGATTTATTTTTCCCTTTTCCTTTTCTCATGTTCTTGTTTTCTATTTTTTTAAATTAATATGTATTACAAATAACAATATACGACACTTTAGGATACTAGAGTCTAACTGCAAGAACTTCAGGCAGCGTCCATAGTATACCCAAAATTGATGATGCTCTGGACCTTCATTCAGGAGTGCTTGCCCACGAAGGTGTGAGAAGACTTTAAAGGACAACCGACGTCTCCGGACAAGTTGTGTCCATAATTTGTAAAATGGCTTCAAATGACTTCTACTGAGCGTATTTTACAAAGATTTCACCGCATATAGCTATATTTTACGTTTTAAGACTCGCGCTGAATATTGCGGAAGTCTTGTTTTTGAGTTGGTGACGAGTCCTCACGCTACGTCACTGAAGGAACGCCCCTCGGCGAGAAAGGGCATACCTTGCATCACCTCAATGCATTTTGCAATACAGTAAAGTCTCGTTATATCGATATCGGTTATATTGATAATAATGCTTATTACGATACTATTTTCATTTCTAGTCGTTTTATGAAGAATTAGTTCCGTTTAGTACGATTCATGGTTATTACGATAATCTGGTAACTACGGTGCTCTTTTTCATCTCCTGCTGGCCATTTTGCTATGTTTATATCGATACAAAAGATACTTAAGGTAAATCGATATTTGCATAGGGGTTTCTATACAGTACCACCATTATCGAAATCTGTATCGGTCGCGCTGTTGGTTGACTTGGTCACGTGCCTTGGTTACGTGACCAGCTCCCGTGTCTTTCTGTGCAGCAGACGCCATTTTTTACCGTCTTCTACCATAGCAAAATGAAGGAATTGTGACCTCCTCCTCCTACACACCTATTGCAACAGACACAAGCTTTGCAAGGTGCTAAGGACACGATCTTACTTAGAATCCAGAGAAAATGAATCCGTTTTTTTTTTAGAAATGTTAAACAAGATTGAATCGTTTGTGTTAAAAGGTGAAAATGCGAAGCAGAAGAAGATTGAACTTTTTTTTAAATTGCATAAGATGTAAGCATTGCAGTTTCCCTGTTGCAGTGTTATGTACATGTACACTGTACTGTACTGTATATGAATGCAATAGTTTTTTGCAACAGTGTTTATTGTTTTGTCTGATGAAGCGTGATGATTTTGAAAATTACTGTACATGCCATACTGTATTAAAGAACCCCCAGTCACGTAACCGGCTTCCGTTTTTGACTTGTCATAAGCGAGCACTGTAAAAAAAAAAAATCATAGCAGCGCTCACGTCTTTCATTACTGCTGCAATAGCATCTGAAACATACTGAAATGCCCCTCAGCATGGCAAATGTTGCGCACAGTCGCTGCTATAGCGGGTCTGTCTTTTTAATAACAAATGTAGCAGTTATCACATACAGGAGCTGCTGTTACGCCACAGCTCAGCCATTCTATTCAGGCACTCTCTCGAACCCCGTTGTCGGGTCCTCCCTACCCCCAGTCACGTAACCAGCTTGAGTGTTTTGGTCTGTCGATGTAACTACAGGCCTAAATCGATGAAAAGGTTTCTTCAGCCGTCATCTGTACTTCTTTGAAGGTGTCGGATGTTTCGCTTCTTATCCAAGAAACTTCATCAGCTAACTAAAGTCTTACTGGTTACTCCCCCCAACCTGCTCTCAGGTTGGGGGGAGCAGAGGACTACTCCCTGCCACTCCACTGATTGTTTCTATTGTACTGACCAACGACTGGCCTGAATGCCCCACTTCCACCGGGATAACGTCATCAATATTCCTAATCCTATTTTGCCTAAATAGGCTGTTGTACGAACGATCCAAATTGAACCTCACCCCACCAATGGAGGATTTAGTTGTTTTATGAAAATTGCTTCTTTTACTCCCCTTTCAAACCATCTATGTTCTTTCGCTAAGATTTTAACCTCATTGTCGTCAAATTAGTGCTTGCTAGCTTTTAGGTGCATATGTACAGATGACGGCTGAAGAAACATTTTCATCGATGGACCACTCCTGTACGACACAGACGTACAGGCCTAAATATTAAATATTTCTGTTATAATCAGATAATGCATGTTAATGACATAATATCTTTCCAACGGGCATTACAACTCTTCCATCTTTCTTTGATGAAATGTTTAGTAACCTTATTTCCATCGGAGAAACAAATGGCTAAATTTATCCTCTTAGAATGTGACCGTTTGACATAACGTGCCTTTTAATTTTTCTCGGTTTAAATATTCTCGTCTGTGTGTGCAGGTGCGTGCGTGTGAATGTGTGTATGTGTGTGTGTGTGTGTGTGTGTGTGTGTGTGTGTGTGTGTGCTTAAACATCATAGACACATAATCCAAAATCAAGCATTTTACGATGCAAGGGCAGCACAGAAAAATTACGAAGGAACAATCAGATTTCAGATACACTTCGACATAGGACGGCAACCAACACGAGACAAACGACCCATTACGTAAATTGTATATATAGTATATCGATGAAAAGGTTTCTTCAGCTGTCATCTGTACTTCTTTGACGTTCGGACGTTTTGCTGCTTGTCCAAGATTCTTCGTCCTGGCTGCTCAAGTGCAGGCCCTGAAAACCAGAGCCATAGAGGCACGGATATACCACACCAGGCAAGACCAAGGTGTAGGTTGTGCAAAGAGGCACCTGACACAATCCAACACATAACTGCAGGGTGTAAGATGCTGGCAGGGAAAGCCTACATGGAGCGCCATAACCAGGTGGCTGGCATAGTCGACCAAAACATCTGTGCGGAGTATGGACTGGAAACCCCAAGGTCAAAATAGGAAACACCCCCCAAGGTAGTAGAGAATGACCGAGCAATGATCCTGTGAAAATCGAGAAATACCAAGGGCTCAGAGAGGAGCTGGAGAGAGCCTGGAAGGTAAAGGTGACAGTCGTGCCTGTGGTGGTCGGAGCACTTGGGGCAGTGACCCCCAAACTCGACGAGTGGTTGCAACAGATCCCGGGAACAACATCGGATATCTCGGTCCAGAAAAGCGCAGTGCTGGGAACAGCACGGATACTGCGCAGAACCCTCAAGCTTCCTGGCCTCTGGTAGAGGACCCGAGCTGAAATGGGGACAGACACCACCCATGGTGGGTGAGACGAGGATTTTTATATATATATATATATATATATATATATATATATATATATATATATATATATATATATATATATATATATATATATATATATATATATATATATATTGTGATATCATGAGAGGCTTGCTCTCAGCGGGACGGGACAAGAAGTGCAATGGACGACAGGTTTGGATGCAAAGAAAAAGGGTTTAATCAAGGGTTCCAGGGGGAATTCACAAGCAAAGGTTTGAATAGTGTCTCTTCCTATGCTTATCAAAATAAAGTCTCTTCTGATGCTTAAATCCAAATAAAGTCTCTTCTGCTACTTAAATCCAAATAAAGTCTCTTCTGAGATAAAACTGAAGACGGAGTTCTTTACAAGAGTCTCTAGGCCTCATCCCTCTTGACGTCCTCGTCATGTAGCCTAACCACCTTAGCTAGGTTCAAATCCAGTGTCCAGTCGTGGGGTCCCAACTGGCAATGATTTCCACGCTGCAATCAACTTCTCCACAGAGCACAGCAATCGAGCTTGTCTTTCCCCAAGCCGCACACTCAGAGGCTCTGCCTTAAGAGCCCTGCTTTCCAATCAAGCCCTGATCAGCTGCAGGTGTGTGGGTTTAATTGCTGCCTTCCACCAGGTGGGGCCAAGACTCTCTCTGGGTGGAGCCATCTTAGGGGGATGTATTTGCCCTCCAGGACACAGCCTCTCGTCTACATATATATATATATATATATATATATATATATATATATATATATATATATATATATATATATATATATATATATATACAGTGAGACCTCAACTTACGAACTTCCCAGACAGAGTGTGTAAGGTGAAAAGTGTGTATCTCAAAAAAAAAAATTCCCATAGGAAACCATTAAAATGGGGATAATCCGTTCCCGGGTTTCCATAAAATATACTTTTCAACTAAATAAGCCTTAAAACTACACACAACCTACTTTATCCTATGCATAATAAATGTGCTATGGTATTGTAATTAAAGAAATACACTGCATTGTATCATAAAGTCACTTTATTTACATTTGTGATGGTCATTGATGACTTGATGGAATGGCGTTGGAGGTCGAAGGTCAAAGGGACTTGCTGTTTGGAAAGAGAGGCACATTACATGAGGACTGTAATTAAAGAAATAAACTGTGCTGTAAAATAAAGCTGTATTTACCTTTTTGATGGTCATTGATGGCTTATGGAAGGAGAGTCACCTTCCATAAGGACTGTTGGTAACTTAACCTCTGGTGTGGCTTCTCTTTGCTTCTTTGGAGACTTCTCATCCTTTTTGCTGATTAAAAACCTCTTAATTGACACCTGTTGCTTTCTGACTTGTAAGGTGTTACGAGGCTGAGGCATCACATTATCGTTCATCATGTTGATGATTGTCATAGCCAGTCTTTTCTGGATGGAACTCTTCGGTAAAAGCCTGCACATCATTCCACTTTGCCAACATTGCCTTCTCCTCGCCCTCAGATGTTCTCGAACCATCCGTTACGGGCTTTAAAATCCTGAATAAGCGCCGAACTTCCAGGTTGGCGCATGGCGATATCGTCGTGAATTAGCCGTGCTTTCTCGCATAAAATAGCTTTACTCACGCTGTCGCCGGATAGCTGCTTTTCGTGAATCCAAATTAACAGAAGTTTTTCAACTTCTTCGATTGCCCGAGACCGTCGCTTTAAGAGCATGGAAACACCTTTTGCAAAAGATGCACCTTTGATAGCTTCTTTGATGCGAAGGCTGGTAGCGATGGTGGACTTAGCATAGTCGCGCTCTGTCGCTAAATCACACAAACGCACACGTTCGTGTTTTTCAATTATCTCCTTCTTCTCAGCGACGGTGATTTTATTGTGTTTCTTCTTGGGCTGAACACGAGCCTGTGGTGGGTTTTTTTCGGTGCCATAATCGTAAAAGTGTAAGCAAAAAGCTGCAAGGAGGCGATGGACGTGTGCATTCAATGAGAGGGGGTGTGCAAAGTAGCGTCGGCTGGAGCGCATAGCGTCGGCTGGAGCGCAGTTCGGTTGCCGAAGATCACTCCGCCAGAGCCGAAGGTCGTGTGCTTTCGTGTTCTTCCGCAGAAGATTATGTATTTATGTATACACCAGTG